>NW_024093048.1:0-14096 GCF_014356525.2 Nilaparvata lugens | reverse complement strand
GATAATAAATTGTAATATTGTTTTTAAAAAATTGTTCTTAATTCTCACCTGTTTGTTGTGTCAAGAAGAAGAAGAAGATGTAGAATAGTTCACGCAAGAATAGATCCACTTGTAACTGAACACTCAATGAATGTAGAATAGTAATGCTCTTGTACAGTCAATGAGTGTTCGCTCACAAGAGAAGCTATTTTATAGTTGCTGCTGCGCACACGCGCATGCCAGTCTTGACCTTGTTGCGAGATTCTCCTCCATCTGTTTGCGCTATACACTCACTATAGGTATAACAATCTATTTTTATCAGTATGCTTACAACACTTGAATGGAGAAGTTGTGCAATGAAGATAATCGTATGGAGAGTTTTATTTGTTCTTCTCTTTATAATATGTTGTGTGAATATGCTATTACTTTTCCATATTGCTTTGAAAAAATATGATTCAATGCAAAATGATAGTAAGAGAATATTGGAATCTATACAAAATGTACGAAATAAGATTAGGGATTTGGAAACACCTCAATTGATGCAGGAATCACTGCTAGTAAGAAATCATACATTATCTTATATCAAATCATGTGTCAATTCATCAGATGCTTCTCTCGATGTTAGTCTAAGACATTGGTATAGATTTATGATTGATGAACGTTCAATTCTTTGCAATTTCTACAAAACTTACAACATACTTAACAAGTGTGTTAATAAGACACATCATGATGATAGAAAATTGTATTCCCTATGATTAAAACATACCAACTTTGTAGTAATATATAAAGCACATAGTGAGACAATTTCTTTGTCTCTCGATTGAGGTTAAGTGTTTGATTAATTAACCTCAGTCGGTGTTCAACTATTGAGTTGAAAGGTAATGAAAAATGGTATGTAGAAGAAAGTTATCTTCTAGGAAACGAGGTAAAGGAATCTTGACTTCGGCTAGCAAAATTGTCAAAGGTATAGCGGGTACTGCGGGGGACATTACATCAACTATTATAAATAAATTAATAAACGCATCACCTGAAATTCACCTCCCGGGGGGGGGGGGGTACCAGTGGTGTGGGCCTGGCACCAAGGTTAATGAAAGGTTAAAGAGGAGGGATGAAGGCATAAATTCATTAGATAGGCCTGTAAGGTACATGATATAGCATACACTCAAAATAGTGATAATAAGTCGCGTGCGATTGCAGACAGAGCTCTTGCAAACACAGCGTGGGAAATATTCAAGAATCCAAAATCATCTCTAAGTGAAAGAGCACTTAGTTATCTTGTAACAAACGTGATGAAAGCTAAAGCAGCGTTTGGCGGTGGATTGAGAAAGAAGAAGAAGAAGAAGAGCACAAGTGTTGGAAAACTCATAGCAGCTTGATAAGGAAAAAAGCTATTGCTCAGTTGAAACAGCATATTGCAGGTAGAGGTTACTATTTGAAACCGTACCCTCCAATCTCGAGAGGTGGTCGTATTTTGATTGGGCCCAACCCCACATCCTCCTCACCATATGGTGTAAGTTTATTCCCAAAGAAAAAAGAGTTAAAAAACGTAGAACGACAAAGAAGGTGAAAAAATGAATATCGATGGTGAATTGTCCAATCACGATCTAATAAAATGGTGTAAATTATTACAAATTCCCCTACGAGGTGTATACATGATAGATACATTACCTAATAAAATTCTAAAAAATGAGAATTGTATTGTTAATTTAGACACACTGGGTTGGTTATAAGAAACGAGGATCAAATGTTTACTATTTTGATCCAATTGGTAATTTACAACCACCTTATGAATTGAATAAATATTGGAAAAAAGAAACAGGTGTAAATATCTTTTACAATGTTGAGCACATGCAACCATTACATACAAATATATGTGGACACCTTATGCTCTTGTTTTTTGCGAACCAGTTGTAATCCAGTATTTGTACCAAAAACATATAAGATGGTTGTTATTACATTATGATCTAGATCAAGTGATCTCTATGAACATTTACAAGAAATTCTCGATTTGGATAAAAATAAAGAATGGGAAATTGGATTGATTAATTTCTGTACTTACAATAGCATTGCAAATGTTATAAAAGGTAAAAATTCTAGCTTCAAATATGGTGATAAATTAATTGATCTTGATACGGGTGCATATGAAGTTGATGACATTATATTAGCTTTAAAGAGTAAATTGAATAGTGACGAAAAGAAACTTAATATAAGAGCTAACACGAATACTATGAAGCTCGAAATTCGTTCTGATAAGCCTATTGACTTTACATCATCTACTTCAATAGGAAAAATGCTTGGTTTTGATAATGTTATATTACAACCGAATAAATGGTATTATTCTCAGCATTTAGTTAGCATAACAAATATTAACTCTATTGTAGTTGAGTGCAATATAGCCTGTGGGAGTTACTCCGATGGCAAACAGAAACATATTATATACGAGTTCTCACCTAGAGTACCTAGCGGGTATTTGATAAATGAAACGCCTAATCCGATAATCTATATGCCTTTAAACACACATAGAATTCAAAGCATTAATGTAAAGGTAACCGATCAAGAAGGATCATTTATTGATTTCCGAGGAGATATAATTACAATTAGACTTCACATTCGTGAAAAACAAAGAACTTGAAATGGGATTCCTCGTTTTCAAACCTCGCACTAGCATTTGCTCACAGAAGCTCATTAGAGACTCGAACGTGATAGAGTCAACACCTAAAAAGCTACGTGCTATATCGGCGAAAAGCGCGAGAATATTGGAAAAGTTGGGATTTATAGTAGATTGGCGTCATGTACGGCGCATCAATTAGTGAAATTCTCGATGTTGAATCTCAACTCGAGTTCTATAATGATATTACTAAATTTCAGTTCCATACTCATACAGTATATTCGGGACAAGAAATTAAACCCTCAGATGAAGCTCGCATCCATGTGGCTTCTATGGATCAGTACAGCCTTCCATGCAAATCATTTATATTTATTGAGGGGGAGGTGAAATGTACAAAACCAGCTGCGAAGGCTGGGGATGCTCCGATAGAAGCTAAGTATATATTATCCAGTAACCTCATAGGAAATCTCTTTGATGAAATTCGATATGAATTGGCTGGTCAACAAATTTCTAAATCAAGACTAATTGGATTAACATCAACAATTAAAGCTATACTAGTGAAAAATATGTTTGATAAGAACACATATCACTTGGCCGGGTTTGACAGAGCAGGATATACACTGAAAGATAATAAGTTTACATTCTGTGTACCTCTTAAATTAGTTTTACCATTTTTTGAAGACTTTCAAAGAATAATTTTAAACTTGAAACAAGAACTTGTATTATTAAGATCGCCAACAGATCTCAATTGCATCGAGTCTACAGAAGCAACAAACGTTAATATAAAAATAACGAAGCTTCAATGGAGAATTCCCTATATTACTTTAGAAGATCATGTGAGGTTGAAATTTTTGAGATTGCTCGATGCTGATACACCGCTGAAGCTGATCTTTCGTCATTGGGAGATTTCAGAATTACCAAATTTACAAAATAGCACTGTTCATTCTTGGGCAGTAAAAACCGCATCCCATCTCGACACACCAAAGTATGTTGTTTTAGCGTTTCAAACAGATCGTAAGAATAAAATTAATAAATCAATCTCAGAATTTGATAGTTGTAATCTTCAAAATGCAAAGGTCTACTTGAACTCTGACTATTTCCCTTATGAAAACCTCCTTGGTAAACAAGAATTGATGTACCGTATGTTTTTGGATTTTCCCTCGGCGTACTATAACCATAGTATCAATACTGAGCTTGGAACAGAGATTGATTTTGACACATTTTGTACTAAAACACCCCTGATTGTAATTGACTGTTCACATCAATCTTCTCATTTGAAATCCTCCACAGATATTAGAATAGATATGGAATTTAAGGAAGCTGTACCTCCAAATACTTCCGCTTATTGCATTTTAATCAGTGATCGTATCATGGAGTACACTCCCCTTACTTCCATGGTGAAGGAAGTTCAGTAATTTCTCGATAGAGTACAAGCTATATAAGTATTGCATTTTTCAAACTTTACTCATTTGAGGTTTTAGCTTTGATCGGTTAACATCTAGAATGTCTTCTAATTCTGAGAAGAAAACACGCTCTATCGGGATACAGTGCGATCTTGATAAAGAAGACAGCATCTACTATGACTCAAGATGTAGTACGCCTATAATGTGTTATAATTCTGAGACCTAAACCACAGGAGGAGAATGGAGGAGGAGGAGGAGGAGGAGGAGGAGGAGGAGGAGAAAGGAGGACAAAGGAGGAGGACAAAACAGCGCAAGAGGAGGAGGAATCCTCCTGTAAAAAATTTGCAACAGTCGACATGCATTGGTTCAAGGGAACTTCTAATCAAATTATCGTGAAAGAAATCGGAATCGTAGATCAGCTAAATAGCTTTGTTGTGTTACATTTCAAGTCGCCATTTGCAAAGTCGGAATTGAATGCTAAATTGCGTAAGCAAGTAACATGGGCTGAGAACAATTATCACAAAATACGCTGGGAAGATGGTAATTTTTTTATACAGACGAATTATTGATATCTTATCTTGAAGGATATGATAAAATCTACACAAAAGGTACAGAGAAAGCTAAGTTTCTTAGAAGGTTACACAAAAACGTATGTTGTTTACCGGATGAAATTGAGAAACCAAATTTCAACTACTTTACAAGTTCTTGGTGTTATAATGCCTGTGAAATTCATCATCGCAATCCGCACGGTCGATGTGCGTTATTCGCAGCGGTTCATTACAATACTTTGATAATGAAAAATATGGACTCATCTCCAAATTTCATGTGTGAAAACAATAGAATGCTTAGCATGAAAAAATGTCAATTCTATTCAAATACAGAAAAGAAAAACTTTGCAAGATATGGCTTTTTCTATAACGGAGAAGAAATTCAATGTGTTTATTGTAAGCAAGCATTGAAATATCATACTGCTCGTGTATGTTGTATTGGAGGGAAGGCACAGGAACCGTTTAATTTCTCTATATTAGTACCGACATATGTATAGTTTCTTCATTTGCTCATCATGGACCCGTGCAAGTGGATGCAAGCTGATAGTGAATTGGAAATGAGGTTAGAAGAGTGTATTGATTGGTATGACGCCTGTGAAATTGCAATTAAACATTCAACTCATGAAAATCATCATTTGGTGAAACAACTAAAAGACATTTTCTTAAACACAGTGAATTTGAACGATATAAATGATTATCTATGCTATTACAGACCTCATAAACTGTCTGTTAGTAAACTAATAAAAATTGAAGAGGAAGTGATGAACAATTGTAGTGAATTGTGTAAATAAATTTCTAGTGTATACTCGATTGTTTTTCATTGTACCTACAATGTCTAAGTTTAATCCTTCAGTATTGCTTTGTTAGTTGAGCTGAAAAGATCTCACATGCGTTGAAGCTCAATGCAATAAGTGTGCAGATACAAGTAATTTCTTATCGCGTTTCACCTGTACATACACTCAACTGAAAAATATGGTTGATTGTTATAGCTTTTCAAAGTTCAAGAAACTATCTCGTCTCTTGATGACAATTTCATTCAATGAATTTGATCTAATTGCAAAGAATATTAAATTTTCAACGGGTGATGAGGTGAGTGATCTTGCATTAACAAAAACAGAAAATCTTCACTTTCCAATTCTATCTGAAATTTTTGAATTATTGGATGCATTAGAAACCGGTCATTTCCATTATGGTTGTTCAAATAATGATGAATCATTAGCTATTGTTAATAATTCTAATGATCTCTGGAAATGCTTATATGACATTGCCGATAAAAAATGTAAAAGATCATAGTTCGCTCTCTAGAGAGTTTAAAGATACATGTGTATTTGGAAACATTAAAAATATAACGTTCGTTGTGTGTACAACCCATTGTCAAGAACATGTTTCAGTTAAGTTCGTTTCACTTGAATCTGTCAGTAGATTACCTCTCTCTCACACACATATCTCTCTCTACTATTAATCATCAAATAGACTATGACTAAATGTAATTGAGCATGACTAAATGTAATTAGCCATGACTATATTAACTAGAGCATGACAAGAGAGAGAGAGAGAGAGAGTATCATCTTCCTCTCCTTCTATCTATGACTAAATGTAATTGAGCATGACTAAATGTAATTAGCCATGACTATATTAACTAGAGCATAACAAGAGAGAGAGAGAGAGAGTATCATCTTCCTCTCCTTCTTCTTCTCCTTCTTCTTCCTCTTCTTCTTCTCCTTCTTCTTCTCCTTCTTCTTCCTCTTCTTCTTCTCCTTCTTCTTCCTCTTCTTCTTCTCCTTCTTCTTCCTCTTCTTCTAGAGAGAGAGAGAGAGAGTGAGGTTCTTCTAAGGGGGGCGGGGGAGGTGCGGCAGGAGCGGGGAAGGTGCGGGGAAGGTAGGATGGGTGCGGGGGGAGGGGGGAGGGGGGGAAAAGTCATGAAAAAAAGCGTCAAAAACCGGGTTATGCATCTACTCAAGTACTTATTTTAAAAAAATAAGTAGACACTTGCAAGATCCTCCTTCCAAACAAGTCCCCCCCATCACCCCCTATGACGCCGCCCGCCGCCGCCCGTCTTTAAGCTTAATGTTTTTTACTTTTTCATACACTTGCGCTCAGCTAGATCGAATAATGCTTCCCAGAGCTCATTAACATCAGTTATTGTCATAACTGGACATTCACAGCTACAGCCATAATGGAAATGACCATAACCATCAATCACAATATCTAATAAATCATATATTTCGGATAATATAGAGAATCTTGAATTGTTTGTATTTACATTGTTTGAATTTTGATTGTTATGCTTAACCTCCTTACTGTCAGTGACATTATCTAAACAGTACTTTGAATATCTTACACTATTTGCCAGTTCATTAAATTCATCAAATGTTATACCCATTAGAAGCCTTGATAGCTTTTTGAACTTTGAATAACTAAAGCATTGACTCATAATTTATAGGTTATGTATGCACTAACACCTTTTATAGTTAACACTGGCTGAACTCAGCAAAGACTGAGTAAAATACAGCTTACTTTCTTTTATATATGCTTTTCTTTCCACCTGACTGTAGGATAAAAATGAATATGAATATAATTTGATAGTATATAATTAAATTCGAATATTCACTTTATCCATGCAGTAAAAAGCGCAGGCGTTGAAGTTTTAAAGTGCTTCATCTCCATCTCTAGCTAAATATTGATAGATTATCTATAGTAGACTAAATATTTACTAAATATCTAGACTAATATAGAAATATCAATTGTTAACATTTAACTATGAGACAGACCTACATCACTGAGTTTGATCAATTCAAAGTAAAATAAATCAATCCAGTTTGAGTTAGTTTTGAGTTCTTACTATTGCATTTCCAAGTGAATTAAAGATGGTTTATCCTCTCTATGTTCACATTTCATTACATACTTTCTACTGTTAAAATCATCCAAAGTTGCTGCATTCAATGTTGATAAATACTTCTCAGGTAGATAAACATCATAAAACGAATATGCGCCGCTCTTCTTGTTAATTTCATATAGTCTCATTACAATTCTAACTCCACACTTTGTTCGTGCTAATCTCGCTTTTTGTATCGGATATTTGAAATCAGGTTTCAAATCATATATTTGAACGATTGGAATATCCTCGTATGATGTTTGGTTGAATTTTGTCAAATCAAAAGATAGATTGTCCTGCATGATTGAAAACACGTTCACACACGTACAATGTTGAATCTAGAATGAATAACAATTTCAAGTTACTGACTTCATTCCCTCAATACTCTTCCCCCACTACGTACACTACGAAGACCTGCACAAACATGTTCATGAACAGTCAATGAACTTCATCATTGTTTATAGATGACGTAATATTATTTAATACTGCATTTTCTAATTTTAATAGTTTATTCACATTTAATTTAAACGGTCTATAATAACATAAATACTCGTTAATGTCATTAATATTTACTGTTGATAAAAAAACTGATAGTAATTCCACTAATAACGTTGTATCTCGATTTTCTTTTTTAGCTTTACTGATTGAATTTTCACATACATCAAACCAATCTGAATGTTCGCGAAGTTTACTTTCTAAATTATCTTCAGCTGCTAACCAATTTGCCGGATTCATCCTGACCGATGTTCAATAGCACACTGAATCATCCTATCATTTTCAGCTCTATTTATACCAGTGGAACCAAGACTGAAAAATTTACTGAATTTATACCGCTATTAAGATTACATATTCTAGCTCTATGCATAAACAGTTCATATCCACAATAAACACAAATTACTTTACTACCATTGTAGAAAAAACCCTGTCTTGCATACTTTCTTTTTTTCTCACTATTATAAAAAGGACAACTTTTCATAGATCTCATCCTCTCGCTCTCACACATATAATCCACATGTTGTTTACACATTACTTCTGACTTTATTAGCAATTCTGAAAGATAATGATTAGCGCTGAAAAGCGCACAACGCCCATTACCAACCGATCTATGTATTTTACAAATCTCATTACACCAACTACTTTCAAATTTTTTATAATCCGGTCTTTCAAAATTATCTGGTATCATTTCAACATTAGCATGAAATTTCTTTAAAAATTCCATCTTCTCTCTACCCTTAGTATAAACTTTTTGATAGTTTTGTAGACAACTTTTGATAATATTATCTGAGTATTCAGTATCTCCCATCTCCCATTTTATCTTATGATGATAAAATTCCAGCCAAGATACATCACGATATGATTTCCACGGAAGTTCTGATTTAGGAAATGGTGGTTTGAAATGATATAAAACATATGTTTGACGTGTATCAATAAGCGCAAATTCTTTTAGAATAAATGAATTATCCGAATAATTTTTAAATCCATGAAATTCGACCACACAGAAAGTTGAAATATCTGACTCACCTGTTTCTTTCAATACTGCATTCTCCTTTTCAGCTTCATTATTAAGCACCTCATCTTCTTCAATCAATTCGCTTTCCGTCTCTGTTTGCGAAGTGTCTTCACTATCTAAATTACACTGAACAGCACGAGAATATGTTTGTCGTTCTTGTTTAGAAACTGGTTTAGAATGATGCATCTCATTAAATGAACTATTAGTACCGGTATAGTAAGCTGAAAGTCTATCATAAATATCACCCTCTTCTTCCTCCTTGATCTTAACTAGTTCTTCCATCTTCTGCAGTAGCCTCAAGAATAATGCTGTTGACGATGAATCAATGGTGTGTGTATCACCACGTCTCGCGAGCAACTACTTACTAACCTTCAAACTTAAACTTATTTACTGATTTACGCGCACTCTGTTGCGAAGTTGACAAACCTATACATACTATTAGAAACCTATTGCACTTCTCTTACAAGCGATGTTAGCAGTTTATATTCTATTAATGTATCACTTACAAGAATACAATATGCTGTTGTCAAATTTGGTACAGCCTTTTCAAATTCAATTTCTACTCTAACATCAGTCGATACCTTCAAGTGATCTGATTGATGTGAACAATCTATTACAAAAATTGGTGTTTCACTCTTAAACGTATTAAAATCAACTGCATTTCCATATTCAGCATTTACCGGTAAATTATAGTACGATACTGCAAAATCTAGAAATGTTTTATACATTAACTCTTTACTACCCAAAAAATGATCATAGGGATAATACTGAGAGTTCAAATAAAGTTTAACATTATGAAGTTGACAAAAATCAAATTTCGCCATATTAGCTTTCATTATTAATTTCCTATTTGTTTGAAATGCTAAAATCACATATTTTGGAATGTCAGCTATAGAAGTGGTTCGTATCGTCCAGCTGTGTTCTTTTGATAATGGGAGAACTGGATATTCATGAATTTCCCATTTCCTGAAAGCTAATTTTAATGGTCTATCTGCATCAAGTATTTTCAAAAATTTTAGTCTTCTATGATTTTCTAGTTCAATATATGGCATCTTCCATACTAGCTTAGTCAAAGTTATTGAAACTTTCTTTCCATTTGCTGATTCAATACAATTTATATCTGACGATGATCTAAGTAGTACAAGTTCTTGTTTCAAATTCAATATTACATGTTTGAAATCTTCAAAAAATGGAAGAATTAGTTTTAGTGGTATACAAAAGCTGAATTTATTATCAGTTAATGTATACCCATCATGATCAAATCCTGCTAAATGGAAAATATTCTTATCAAATGAATTTTTCAACAATAATGCTTTTATTGTTGAAGTTATACCAACCAATCTTGATTTAGCTATAGATGTACCTGCAAGCTCATATCTGATTTCATCAAACAAATAACTCATTGCATTACTTATTAATTTATATGTTGCTGTCGTCTCAGTCACAACATCTGTCTTATCATCTTTCACATCCCTTCTACAATCAACTTGACCTTCAATTAACAGAAACGAACGACATGGAAGACAGTAGTGATCCATAGAATTTATAGGAATTCTCACCTCATCTGAGCGTTCAAGTTTTTGATTTGCATACGGTCCATGTGTATGATACTCAAAATTTATAATATCATTATAGTAGTGTACATCACTTTCTACATCTAGTATCTCACTTATTGCTGCCATTGACAAAATTATAATTAACACGAAATCCTAATCTCTCTAAAATGCGTGCGTTTTTCGATGTTAACGGCACAGAGTATGAACTCTTACTAATCAAGTCTCCACCATTGTACCTATACATTAACTTTTTCCTCTTTTTAGGTACATTCCATTTAATCGGTTTCATATTTTGTCTTTTCAATCCAGTCTGATTTACAGGTCTATATTTAGAATATGCTTGCGAATTGTAAACAATAAAGCCCATGTTAATACTGTTTTTTACGTATATGTAATCTCACTGTTATTCTATCACCTCTAAAATCTAATAAACTACCGTTCTGGTCAGTGATCTTTACGCTAATGGTTTGAAATTTATGTGTACATAAGCTTACATAAATTATCGGATTCGGCGTTTCATTGATCAGATAACCTGGTGGCACCTTTGGTAGGAATTCATATAAACTATGTGTTTCTTTCCCGTTAGCATATGTACTACACACTAGATTACATGAAACTATAATTGAGGAAATATTTGATATTGATACTTGATTTTTCGAGTAATGCCAAACATTCGGCACTAAAATTTCTCTATCAAAACCTAATATCGGTGCAATAGAATCTTGCTGGCTTAAATCAATTGCTTTACTCGAATATATTTCTGTTTTTAATGTATTGTTATTACCTATAATTTTTAAATCATTAGATTCATCGCTTATGTTTAATTTTTCTTTTAATGCTTCTATAATCGTATCAATCTCATATGATCCTGTTTCCAGTTTCACTAGATTATCACCGAATTTGAAACTAGAATTCTTTCCTTTCTCTACATTAGGTATTGAGTTGAAAGTCCACAAATTTATTAAGCCTATCTCCCATTCAGTTTCGCTTGAAAGTTCTAGTACTTCTGGTAAAGTTTCATAAAGCTCACTCGTATCTGATGATAATGTTATAACAACCATTTTATAGATCCTTCTCTCAGCATTCAACACTTATAACTGATTACAAAGAAACAAGAGACATAGATGTCCGCATATATTCGAAGTATGTGATTGTACCTGATCGATATTATAATAGATATTAATATTCTTTTGTTTACACCAGTAATCTACTAACATTTTCGGAGGCTGTAAATTCCCTATAGGATCAAAATAGTAAACATTATCAGCTATTTTATGATAGGCTACCCAATGTGATCCAACTCCACTATCTCTATCCAAATTTACTATTATCATTTCATTAGTAAGTACTCTATCCGGTAGCTTGTTCAACATATAAACACCGCGTAATGGTATTTTTAATAGTTTAGCTAAAATTAGCAAATCAAAGTTTGATAATGCTTTATCTAACTTTAAATAATTCATTTTCGTGTTTTTCTAATACGTTTCCTTTTAACTTTTCTCCTTTTCTTTTTCTTTCCTACTAGTCCGATTGCACCGAATGGAATATGTGTTCTTGCTGTGTTCAATAACCTACCTCCTCCATAATACTGCGGATATGGCTTTAAATAATATCCTCTTCCTTTTACATGTGTTTTGAGTTGCTTAATAGTCTCTTTACGAATTAAATCACTTTTCATGGTGGATGGTTTTCTCACTGAATACCTTTCACTTTTTCTTTTTCTACCTCTCCTACCTATACGATGAATACCAGAACCAATAGCTTTCTTAGTCTTCATTGCAAGATTTACCAAATAACTCAATGCTTTCTCAGGAAGTGGTGTACTTGAATCTTTAAAAATTTCCCAAGCTTTATCAGCTAATATACCATCAGCTTTCGAACGTGTTTCGTTATCGCTGAACTGACTGTAGGCTATGTCATGTATCTTACATGCTCTGTCCAATGAATTTATTCCTGGGTCACCTCTTGCTAATTGCTTTTCCAACTTGGTGCCAGGGCCACAATACTGGTATGAAAATGGATGAATTTCAACTGGTAAAATATCGATCCCTTTATTAATTACGCTAGATGCAATACTACCGAGTTTAGATAATAATCCGCTACCAATAATACCACTTTTTTTGAATTTTTTAGACTTGATATGACTATGCGAACTAACCTTTCCTTTACATCCAACTTTAACCATACTATCACTTAGACAGTCACTGTTACACTAATCAAAACTAGAAACTTACATTCAACTACCTAACTTGAAAGAATGACATTCATAACATCTGCTAGTCATCTTTCAATCTGTAATACAAAACTGTTTCGTTTTGTTTAAAAGTAGATCAATATTAACATCAATAACATCAAATTGTGGATTTACACAATTGTTGATTACATTATAATTATTATAAAAGTTACATATATTTCGATAGGGATCAATCAATGAAGAATACCAGTCATTAAGCTCATTTTCAAATGATTTAGATATTTTCTTGATACCTATCGCTGAAATAATACAAGATTTTAAATAAAATAAAGTACTAGTCTTTGTTTTTTCCATATCTAGCAAGTGTTTAGAAAATTCATCTGATTCAATATTGTCGCTATCTTGCATTCTATTGCTATTATTTGTTTGAAGCGATATATTGAACTGAAGTATATTTGTAAAATTTGATGAAGCCAAGTCACACCTACAGACTTTATTATAATTTGCATATAATAGAATAATTATTGCAAACCAATATAACATTACAGTGAAAATACAAATCATTTTTAATAAATTGATTGAATATGAAATTTTGGTTTTAGACATGCTATTATTTTCACACTCATCAGATTCATTTTGTAATAACATTTTGTGTCTGTACTACTCAAAGCTCTAACTAAGACTGGTAAATGTAAGTTTGTTAAATTTAAATATACAGTCTTTACTAAATAGCAGAGTAAGAACTAACTATTGATCTCACACACATGTTTGAACATGCAAGTGAAGTACTGATTCATTATTCAGTATACGCATTGTTGCTTAACCAGTCATCGTCTTCTTATACATGTTCAAACATGTATGTGAAACGTTGTTAGCAGACTTTTTGCTTTTACTGTTCAATACGAAAAAGTATAAATATAAGTTCAGATCAGGAAAATCTTCACTCCTTAGTGATTCTTCAAGAAGGAAGCAACTACTTTAAAGTGTTAACATCATCATCATCATCATCACTAGCAGGACTGTAGCAGTAATCAACTCTATCATTAATTGAAAGGTGAGTGAATAATCTACATATTAAATTTAAACTCGCTTTATTTCAAATTGAGAAATTTTTATACAAATATTGATTATATCTTATGTATGAAACAGATGTGACATATCAACACAGAGGTTAAGTTAAATCGAGAAATTTTGATACAATTGTTTATGTAGTTGTAACTATCTTTTTCTGTTAATAAATTCAACTGTACTCAAACATATGAAAACAAAATAATGTGACATATCAACACAGACATTAAGCCAAATCAAGAAATTTTGATACATTTGATTATATAGTTGTGACTATCTTTTCTGTGAATAAATTTAACTGTACTCAAATTGTTAAGAGTCTAATGTTTAAACTCGCTTTATTTCAATTGAGAAA
>NW_024093047.1:0-19959 GCF_014356525.2 Nilaparvata lugens | reverse complement strand
TCTAACCTAACGTGTAGGCTAACTGAAGCATGGAAGTCTAGGATGGTTAGTTTTAAAATGTCATTCCAAGTATTATAATTTGTGTTTCTCATACGGTAATGTCTAAAAATTGTTTCATTGTTTCAAAAATACATTTTAAATCAATTATACGACTTGTGTACTCAAGTATTTTGATAGAATGAAAAAAAAATGGCGGCTGAGTTACTTTTTTACAGTCACTGTCAAAAGTAAAAAATAAAATTCGGCAAACTGACAACATTGCAAAGCTAGAGAGAGATAGCGCAATCTGTTTTGTTATATGATAGAAAAGGACAGCAACAGTATTGTCAATCGTACACTGCCATTATAACGTGGAGTGAGGTCCACGTTATAATGGCCGTGTTCGATTAGCAATGGTATTGCTATCCTTGTCTATCCATAGAACGAGGAGAGGTGTATCGTGAGAAAGCATTTCTCCAGGCGAAGTAAACCTTGTGGAGAACCGCCGAGATTGAACTTAACCTCAAAAACGGGCGGGAATTCTGAAGATTTATTGTAGGATGTTGTCCTGGAAGCAGATCCCACAAGCCAGGATGCAAGGATAGTCAATAATTTGAATAGTTAAGCTGGGTAAGATCGTTGAGATGGATTAAACAGATCTCTGTGATGCTCTAAGTGACCCACAGTTTGATACTTACAGTTTAGTTGGGATTTCATTCTTTCTCCGAGTTGGAATTTGTTGAATACAAATTGATATTTATTTATTCATCATTCACAATCAACTTGAGGACAAAGAAACAGACTACAGTCCAAAACTTCTTTTCATCCCAATT
Source organism: Nilaparvata lugens (assembly GCF_014356525.2). Classification (NCBI taxonomy): domain Eukaryota; kingdom Metazoa; phylum Arthropoda; class Insecta; order Hemiptera; family Delphacidae; genus Nilaparvata; species Nilaparvata lugens. The sequence continues at coordinate 19,147 of NW_024093047.1, read as the reverse complement.
TTATAAACTAGTAGTTCTGTGAACTGTGAACAGTAGACCTCGCGCTCAGTAAGTTACATTGACCTGTTGTTATGTTTTCTCATAAATTAATGAATAATTTATCAATATAAAATGTCTAGAAAAAATTCTTAATGAATATAGAGCTTTCTGTCCTATCGTACCGTGACGTGTCGTCCCGGAATGTGAGTGTGAGCGCTGTTATCAGCTCTGGCTGCAACTGTCTACAACGTTGATGGAAAGATACATTTTCAAGATGTTCGATGTTTTTGAACGTGTAGTTTATAGTCACTAGAAGCGATATGATATGATGAATAATTCTCCAGTCAATTTTACGGTAATATTGGCGTATGAGGGAGGCTCCTTTTTCCTTTTATATTATCCTTGAAATGCAAAATCTCCAAAAACCTTGTATATACGTCGACGCGCAATTTGAAAAGGAACATACCTGTAAAATTTCATGAAAATCTATTACCGCGTTTCGCCGTAAATGCGCAACATAAAAACATATAAACATTCAAACATTAAGAGAAATGCGAAACCGTAGACTTGAATCTTGGACCTCACTTCGCTCGGTCAATAAATTGTCCAAATAGAGGTTATGTGCGACTTTCAAATTCTTCACTAATTTCCACATTGAAACAAAACACAAACACTTGAAACAATTAATTTTGAATATGGTGGAATATTTCTCTGCGATTGGAAGAGCGTAGCTTCACTTCTGTCACATCCACATTCATGGTGTATGTGAATAAGTGGGGAATTGTTTTTATTCAATAAATTCAAATTCATGTGACAAGAATAAAAATGTGTTTTCTCAATAATTATCCTCTGAGTGATTTTGGAAAAAAGTGTCTTGTCCCTCTTCCAATTAATTATATATATGAGATTCATAAATTTTTCATTAGAGAATATGGAATCTGAAAGAGTAATATTAATGAGAAATTTAGTAGAATCGGAGATGAAGTGTAAAAATGGGGTATATATTTCTCAGTATTCACGGAAGATGAATATTTAATTGAAACGAATATGCTCAGACAGAATAGATTAATGGTAAACTCTCTTCTGAAGGAAGTGAATTTAATGCTTATAAGTTCAATATAGATGAATAGATCTGTAGTTAGATTTGTGATAATACTGAAAGACTGAAGCATAAATGCATAATGTCAGTTGACAGTTTTGAAGAAAAATGTGAAATAACAAGTATCAAATTAGAAAATTAACTACTATTAACGTTTTTTCACATACATGAAATACCAAGTGGTGTAACTGGGTTACCCCAACAACATTTCTGTTTTATATAATTATTTTATATTTTTTCCATTGATTCATCAATCAAATGCATTGAAAAGTCTATTAAAAATAAGCTGTTTCTTCTGTTGATGAATAGGATTTCAATTAAAAACTGACAGGCCAACAAAATTGATCATTCTATTATATTGTTGTAGGGGGAATGTTGTCAAATAATCAAATTATGGTAATAGCGAAGCAATTTTTTTAATTTAGACTCAAAGTTATCACTATGAATCAAGTTTGGCAATAAAATGAAAATTTAAACATTAGCAAAATTGAACATTTAAATTTGAACATTAATTGGAAATTTAACATTAAATTGATATCTTATGTATTTCGATAATGGATAATATAAATATCAAAACATTGCATGACATGGAATACCAAGTGGGGTAATAGAGTTACCCCCCGGATATATCTGCTAATAATTTCAAAAATATAAGGAATAAAATGATTCTATGAGATAGAAAAACTAAATTATAATTATTATTCAACGAAAATCCCAAATAAATGCTGCGAATCACCCCGAAGACCTCTGCAACTGCAGACATTGACAACAGGGTTAACAGCTAGATGGAAATTCGATGAGAACTACTATCCAAAAATTAGTTGCCAGCCCGGGAATCGAACCCGGTACCTCCCAATTGCCAGTCAGGAATGCTTACCCTTACACCAAACTGACAATCTCTGGATAGCAGCGCTCATCCAGTTATTTTCCAGTATATTCGTTAAATAATAATTATATATTGATTAGCATTTGAATAAATGCATTCTATATTTAATTCCATCTGTAAAATAACTAAAATGATATGGTTTCAACAAGTACTCAACGTTTCAATGGAATACATCAACATCATCTACAAAAAAATTGACAAAATGTGGGTTGAGGTAGTCCAATTACCCCGCTTGGTAGTCGAAGGGTTGGAATTGATAATATTTATAATTTTGTCATATGAAAACAATTGACTGATGTCAAATATCATGATAACATCTCATGTTTCCTGAAAACGAAGTACTGTAGTTCAAGTTAGATGCTGCTCCCACAAGAAACATTTTTTTTGTGCAACACCATCTCTTACTACGGAGAAAATTGTTATACCTTATTTATATAGCGAGCAATTTCTGTATATATTTTCATATTTTTGTATTTTAATATGTTTGTATCTGGTTATCTGGTTATTAAATTCATGTTCAATGGATCTCGAAAACGGCTCTAACGATTCTCACGAAATTTGGAATATAGTAGGATCATGATGAAAAATTCGATTGCACTAGGTTTCATCCCTGGGAAAACTCGCTGTAGGACATGAAAAGAATAATTTATCCTTGGAAAAACAGATGATAATTTCGTCGTCTGTCGATAACAGAAGATGCGTGTGCCTGTGTGGGAGATCAGCTGTGTAATCAATTAGTTTACCGTATCCCGCGAGAATTCAAGAAATTTTAACTGACTCAAAATAATCTGATTTGTTGACATGAGATGGTATATATCATTATATTCAAAGTTGATCATTATTTCATAGTTCTAAATGATTGGTGAGTGTTATTTTGTTATTCAATTTGTTCTGTAAACAATCTAAAAGAAAACTTTTATGTTTTGAAATATTTGGACTGGAAATTTGACCTGAATTCAAGTGTACATAACCTACTTTTTGAAATATTTATACTGTATAAATCAAAAATCGGGGAAGAAACAGTTTGGGCTGTGCCTGTTAGCCCTTCCCCAATCATTTAAAAGAATCGAATTCTGTTTATAAATAAATAAATAACGAGTGAAGCTCGGTGTTTCGATATTTCAGTTCAACAAAGAAGTAATGTGAACACACAGATGATGCAATTATATATCGTTTTCGACACACTGCACAGAAAGCAGCTGTTTTCCAGTCCCTTCGTAGATCTGGAAGACATTGTTTGCAGACGACTCTCGTCTGACGTCAGAACAGGTTTCTTTCCGGCCTAGGCCGGAAAGAGTACCCTTTCCAGCCGCTAACATGGAACTAAGAAAGGTGATCAAAAAACAGCTGATCAAAAACTTTTCATTATTTGTGTTCATTATTCAATAATTAAAACATTAATAATAATATCATCTTATTGTCATTTGAAAGAATAAAAAGTATAAACTCAAAAATAAAAATACTTGGACAATTCTCTGATATTCAGATTACCTCAGATTTGCTAGAGCTATCATGTGCTAGAGCTTCCGGAAGTGCTTATATATATATATATAATATATTGTTTATATTTGTGTAAGGTGAAAAATAGCGTTCGCACCAAGGGCAGAAATGTTTTTCCGGCTCTCAATCTTTTCTAAAACCGATTTTTGAAAACCGATCTCGAGCCGGAAAAAGCAGTTTCTGCTCTAGGTGTGAAATATACTATTACCAGTATAAGGTGATTGAATTTGGACTTACCTCGAAGCAAATTAACCAACTGTCAAACAAAACCGTTCATCTAGTTCCAATCGAATACCTATCTGTTCAAATATTTTTCTTGTTATTCTAGTTCAATGGAATATTTCTTTTAAAGGTGTACTCTTTGTTCAAAATCAATAGAAAATCATGATAGATTCCATGTTTTTTTAAAGTTTGTTTACTACAGTGAGCAGACAAAGTAAGCATTGCTATACTCTGCACCAGGAAAACCCAGCGAACATTTGATTTGAATACAGTAACGAGAACTGCATGAAAAGGAGGGAGAAAAAACTAGAGAAATCTAGTATGGAAGAAAACGAGAGACACTGGAAGCGAAATGGAGATGATTTCGGGAAATCCTCCCCCGGTAATATTCTTTGCGGGATAGTGTTTTCCGCAGCCAGAAAAGCTTGCCAGGAGAGTTTCCCGGGCTGGAAAAACAGAGCCCGCTTTTCTGGTTTTCGGGTAGGCAACACCAGCTCAACATAAGCTGCTTATGGCTTACTGTTTCATGGTTGATGATATACAGGGTGCCCTGTGCAGTGGTGTGTGTGTACCACATGGAAGCCTCCACTAAATAGGTCATGAATGGGGAAATGGTGAATCAGGGTCCGTGTTAATGACAGAATATTAGTAGCTGTCGCTATTTACAACCGGGATGTACTGTAAGTTATATTTACAACAATATAGTGGAAATTCTTACAAGCGGAGTATACCGAAATATTTGTAATGTTATACTTGTAAACACTTGTATTACAAAATAATATTGTAAATACAGTTATTAGCCCTGAGTAAAATATATTCACTTTGAAAATTCCAAATAAAATTTTATTTCCTGAAAATAGCAAAAATGGTATATTAAGAACTTCAATCATTTCATCTTAATTCAACATTATACAACAGTACTTCAGTTTATTTTACTTTCTTCTTATTATTATCAATATCATTTTATTATTCTTATTCTCATTTTATGCTTCTTTCCATTCTGGTTTTTCTATTTTCTCCTTCTCTCTTCTCCTTTCCCTGTCTTGTGATTCTCCTTACACTTCTTCTTCTTCGTCTCCTCCTTCTTCTTCTTCTTATTATTATAATAATCATCATTATTTATTCTTCTTCTTCATATTCTTATTTTATTCTTCTTTTTCTGCTTCTTTTTCTTATTTTTTTTATCTTCTCTCGTCTTCTTTTCCTGTCTTGTTCTTCTCCTTCCTTCTTCTTCTCCTTCTTCTCTCGTATTTCTTCTCTTGACTTGATTTTCTTCTTCTTCTTCTTCTTCTTCTTCTTCTTCTTCTTCTTCTTCTTCTTCATTTATTTCATTATATTATTATTATTATTATTATCATTATTTATTCTTCTTTCATATCTTATTTCATTCTTCTTTTTCTGCTTCTTTTTCTTATTTTTTCTCTCTTCTCGTCGTCTTTTCCTGTCTTGTTCTTCTCCTTTCTTCTTTTCTCCTTCTTTTCCCGTTATTCTTCTCTGACTTGATTTTCTTCTTCTTCTTCTTCTTTTCTCTTCTTCTTCTTATTATTATATTATATTATATTATTATATTATTATTATTATTATTATTCATTCTTCTTTTCATATTCTTATTTTATCCTTCTTTTTCTGCTTCTTTTGTCTTGTTTTTCTTATTTTTTTCTCTCCTTTTTTTGTCTTCTTCCCTTGTCTTGTTTTCTCCTTCTTCTTCTTCTCCTTCTTTTCTCGTCTTTCTTCTCTTGACTTGATTTTCTTCTTCTTTTCTTCCTATAGAGATCACATTGGATCTCCCCATTCAAGTAGTTTCTCATAAGACTTTTATCTTGTATCATTAAAGCCGTGTGCACACCTTACAAATGTTCGACAAACATATTTGTTGAAAATGTTTGGGCAAACTTTATCATGTTTGACAAACAATGTTTGCCCGGAGCCAGTGTTGTCGCGTCACCAAACAAAATATTTGTAAGTGGGAGAAACAGATTTTATGTTATACAGCTGTCAACCCTGAAAATGTTGGAAAAAACAGTTATTTTTGTTTGACAAACAACGACTGTCCAAACTTTGTAAAATGTCTGAGCTCCTCAACAAACATGTTTGCCGAAGATGTATGTCGAACATTTGTTCACTGTGGATACAGCTAAAGATTTGTTTCTTATTATACTTGAATTTGTATTGTTATGGGGAAAGAACACCAAAGGAGAGACAGTTTTCTATACCATTCTAAATTTCTATCTCTATGGATAGAGAACTGCAAAGGAATATTATATCATAGAGAAACAATAGCGTAAGTAGATATCCCATGGTATAGGGCGTTTATGTCGCATCTTTTACTGTTATCTCAAGCTGATAGTCCACGTAGTTCTTCCCGTGAAGCTTTATGACGCTGATAGTCTCTCATACTGTGCCGTTCATACACTCTCACCCCAAAAAAACAGTGAAAATCTACAATAGTCGACAGTAATCGGCTTGAGATAACAGTAAAAGTTGCGACATAAATTCCCCATACCATGGGATATCTACTTACGCTATAATTGTTTCTCTATGATTATATCCTCTGATACAGCTCAACTGACAATCCTAATGGACATATCATACTCTAAAGAGAGAGAAGTTTCAAATGTTGCCCTGCATGATACAGCATCACAAATAAGAGGATAGCTTCCCATGTTGACTGTAGTAAAGTATGACGGCCACCTATTGATAAGGGTTCAGCGCATTCAGTTCAAAGCGCGATTAGACGACAGCGCTGCACGATTTGTAGCGGCGATAACGCGAACTAATGTCCAGTTCAGATAATTTAGTGACCGTTTTCAAAGTGGAGGTGATTAAAGCCGACTTGAAACTGCTGAGCTGAATGTATTATTGAATCTGATATATGTTTTCGAGAGCGATCAGGTTTGGAAACTGATATATATGTACTCGGGAACGATCACATTGGAATTGGGATATGCGCGCGCATATGTTTGTTTTATGGCTTTGGTTTAGTGACTATAAACTGGGTGAAGATGTCTGGGGAGTTTGTGAGGTTGAGGATCAAGGAGGCCTTGAGGTCAAGAGGATATTTTGAAGGGGGTCCCTGGGGAGGTTCAGATTGGGTTAGCAGATACAACCCTTCTTGTATGGATTAATCATGTATGCCTGGATATGGATAGGGGTTGTAGGCCTGAAGATAGGATTTTCGATACGTCATTCTCAAATAAGACTCTTTCTGTCTTGTTCTTCCTTCTTCTTCTTCTCCTTCTTTTCCCGTTATTCTTCTCTGACTTGATTTTCTTCTTCTTCTTCTTCTTTTCTCTTCTTCTTCTTATTATTATATTATATTATATTATTATATTATTATATTATTATTATTCATTCTTCTTTTCATATTCTTATTTTTCCTTCTTTTTCTTCTTTGTCTGTTTTTCTTATTTTTTTCTCTCCTTTTTTTGTCTTCTTCCCTTGTCTTGTTCCTTCTCCTTCTTTTCTCGTCTTTCTTCTCTTGACTTGATTTTCTTCTTCTTTTCTTCCTATAGAGATCACATTGGATCTCCCCATTCAAGTAGTTTCTCATAAGACTTTTATCTTGTATCATTAAAGCCGTGTGCACACCTTACAAATGTTCGACAAAAATATTTGTTGAGAATGTTTGGGCAAACTTTATCATGTTTGACAAACAATGTTTGCCCGGAGCCAGTGTTGTCGCGTCACCAAACAAAATATTTGTAAGTGGGAGAAACAGATTCTATGTTATACAGCTGTCAACCCTGAAAATGTTTGGAAAAACAGTTATTTTTTGTTTGACAAACAACGACTGTCCAAACTTTGTAAAATGTCTGAGCTCCTCAACAAACATGTTTGCCGAAGATGTATGTCGAACATTTGTTCACTGTGGATACAGCTAAAGATTTGTTTCTTATTATACTTGAATTTGCATTGTTATGGGGAAAGAACACCAAAGGAGAGACAGTTTTCTATACCATTCTAAATTTCTATCTCTATGGATAGAGAACTGCAAAGGAATATTATATCATAGAGAAACAATAGCGTAAGTAGATATCCCATGGTATAGGGCGTTTATGTCGCATCTTTTACTGTTATCTCAAGCTGATAGTCCACGTAGTTCTTCCCGTGAAGCTTTATGACGCTGATAGTCTCTCATACTGTGCCGTTCATACACTCTCACCCCAAAAAAACAGTGAAAATCTACAATAGTCGACAGTAATCGGCTTGAGATAACAGTAAAAGTTGCGACATAAATTCCCTATACCATGGGATATCTACTTACGCTATTGTTTCTCTATGATTATATCCTCTGATACAGCTCAACGACAATCCTAATGGAGAAATCATACTCTGAAGAGAGAGAAGTTTCAAATGTTGCCCTGCATGATACAGCATCACAAATAAGAGGATAGCTTCCCATGTTGACTGTAGTAAAGTATGACGGCCACCTATTGATAAGGGTTCAGCGCATTCAGTTCAAAGCGCGATTAGACGACAGCGCTGCACGATTTGTAGCGACGATAACGCGAACTAATGTCCAGTTCAGATAATTTAGTGACCGTTTTCAAAGTGGAGGTGATTAAAGCCGACTTGAAACTGCTGAGCTTAATGTATTATTGAATCTGATATATGTTTTCGAGAGCGATCAGGTTTGGAAACTGATATATATGTACTCGGGAACGATCACATTGGAATTGGGATATGCGCGCGCATATGTTTGTTTTATGGCTTTGGTTTAGTGACTATAAACTGGGTGAAGATGTCTGGGGAGTTTGTGAGGTTGAGGATCAAGGAGGCCTTGGGGTCAAGAGGATATTTTGAAGGGGGTCCCTGGGGAGGTTCAGATTGGGTTAGCAGATACAACCCTTCTTGTATGGATTAATCATGTATGCCTGGATATGGATAGGGGTTGTGGGCCTGAAGATAGGATTTTCGATACGTCATTCTCAAAATAAGACATTTCATATTTGAAATCAGACATAGTATTTAATAGTATTGTGAATTCAATAGGATCAGTAACTTTTGAAGACATAATAATAAAGTACTATTTTAATATTCGGTAAATTGAAAGTTTCTAATTACCAACGAGTTCTTGAACAGTATCTCTATAAAAAAACCCTGAGAGTATTATCATAGCATTGTAGTAGTTGATAATAAACTAAGTATTGAACAATTAGAGCAATATTTGTGAAAGATTTTTGAAATCGTTTCTACTCGAGCAAGTTTTGGAAATGGATTAGAATCAGTTTATCAGCTACTGAACATTTTTATTATCAATCACTATCATTGTTGATAAAACGATCATTTTCGTTTGTTTGTTTTTTATAAATGGCTTCAATGTCCGAAACATGTTGTGACAAAATAATTTTAAAGTTTACTGAGATTTATATGTTTTATTCATGATCATTTTTTCATAATTGGAAACAGTTCTACCAAAGGTCATAGTAAGAAACGGTGTACTAGCTACTAAAAATCAGAATCAACGTTCAATAAGAAAAAAAAATTAAAAAGTTTTTGGGCAATAGCCTGTCTCTTCTTTTCCGACTACTGTATGGTCATTCTATCCAACAGACAAATGAATAAATAAATAAATTAAGAACTCAGTTGACTGTGGTTCGCTGATGACCAGGTAATAATTATTGAAAGAAACTGAGGATGATCTGCAGAGAGCATTATACCATCTGAAACTGCTGAGCTGAATGTATTATTGAATCTGATATATGTTTCGAGAGCGATCAGGTTGGAAACTGATATATATGTACTCGGGAACGATCACATTGGAATTGGGATATGCGCGCGCATATGTTTGTTTTATGGCTTTGGTTTAGTGACTATAAACTGGGTGAAGATGTCTGGGGAGTTTGTGAGGTTGAGGATCAAGGAGGCCTTGGGGTCAAGAGGATATTTTGAAGGGGGTCCCTGGGGAGGTTCAGATTGGGTTAGCAGATACAACCCTTCTTGTATGGATTAATCATGTATGCCTGGATATGGATAGGGGTTGTGGGCCTGAAGATAGGATTTTCGATACGTCATTCTCAAAATAAGACATTTCATATTTGAAATCAGACATAGTATTTAATAGTATTGTGCATTCAATAGGATCAGTAACTTTTGAAGACATAATATTAATAAAGTACTATTTTAATATTCTGTAAATTGAAAGTTTCTGATTACCATCGAGTTCTTGAACAGTATCTCTATAAAAAAAACCCTGAGAGTATTATCATAGCATTGTAGTAGTTGATAATAAACTAAGTATTGAACGATTAAGAGCAATATTTGTGAAAGATTTTTGAAATCGTTTCTACTCGAGCAAGTTTTGGAAATGGATTAGAATCAGTTTATCAGCTACTGAACATTTTTATTATCAATCACTATCATTGTTGATAAACGATCATTTTCGTTTGCTTTTTTTTATAAATGGCTTCAATTTCCGAAACATGTTGTAACAACATAATTTTAAAGTTTACTGAGATTTATATTTTTTATTTATGATCATTTTTTCATAATTGGAAACAGTTCTACCAAAGGTCATAGTAAGAAACGGTGTACTAGCTACTAAAAATCAGAATCAACGTTCAATAAGAAAAAAAAATTAAAAAGTTTTTGGGCAATAGCCTGTCTCTTCTTTTCCGACTACTGTATGGTCATTCTATCCAACAGACAAATGAATAAATAAATAAATTAAGAACTCAGTTGACTGTGGTTCGCTGATGACCAGGTAATAATTATTGCAAGAAACTGAGGATGATCTGCAGAGAGCATTATACCATCTGAATCTCCTCAGTGCTGAGTATAGCATCAAGATCTCATTCAGCAAAACGAAGGTGATGGCTTTCCAGGGAAAATATCCATTGAGATCTAAAATAATCCTCGATTATGAAGTCCTGGAACAAGTATCACACTTCAAGTATTTGGGTTGTTATATAACCTATGAAATGGACCAAGACTTGAGTGTAAAATTGAATAGATTTCAATCCCTTTGGGGAACAATAAATAGGATTTTGAGAAACAGAGCCTGGAGAGACAAAACTTAAATTCTATAAGGTTATGGCTATTCCAACGCTCTTATATGGCTCTGAATCTTGGATAGCTAAGAAGAAAGAATGGAGTAGGTTACAGGCTGCCGAAATAAGGTTTTTAAGAGCCGTAAGAACAACAAAATTCATCGTGATTTGTTGCTTGACAACTAAAGAAAGCCTAATAGATTTAGGAGAGCCTAATAGATAATCTATAAAGATTCTCAAGAATCTTTCATAGATAAACCCTGAATCAATGAATGTTACAAGAACAAAATTCTTCAATTGATACTAATTTGGAGATATTTTACTAAATCTACATCTTTGGAGCTGTTGAGTGGAGAGTCACTATTGTGCTTAGCTGTGAAAATTTATCTATTGATAATCAATATATGGGCCAATACAAATCTGAAATAAACAACGGACAATTGCTTCAAATCACAAGAAACCTCCATCAAAGAGGGACCGTCTAAGTTGAGATAGGTCAACAATCATATTATGACTAAAACAATACTTTGTTATTCCAAACACTGACTTACAATCAATATTATCATCTTTGATTATGAAACAAACTCCTCTAATCATTATTATAGCATATCTCTTCAATATTGTATTGAAAAAGGTATCTTCCAAATACGATTTTATGATCGAGATTGTGTTCTCACAAAAGTACTCCACTAGAACTTCTCAAGTAAAATTCATTTCGATTCATATCCACATCGAACTGAGCTCAGAACCGGGGTTTTGTCAGAGCCCGGCGAGAACCTGGAAAAGGATATTCCATCATAGACTGGCAAAGAAGACATCACCTCGACGAAATGAATCATTGATACGTTTTTCTTGAGTCTTTGACAACTTCCATTTCAGCACTCTTCCACCACATAAATATTGAATGCGCTCAACATAGATAAGGCGGATTTCAGGGCGGAAAGGTCGGGTAGCGAGAATGGTTTGGGATGATGAAGGATGGAGGAAGACTAGAAAGGAAGGTACGAAGTGAAAAAGGAAAAGAAAAAGGGAGGTGGGTATTGAGTATAGTTTGGGAAGGAAGAAGAAGAAGAAGAAGAAGAAGAAGAAGAAAAGCGAGAATGATGAGAGTGAATGCAGATTGAGAGATTTTGAAAGGTTGAGGAAGAGTGAGATGGAATCAGGAGAAATGAGAGGAAAGGTGTGAAAAGAGATTGAGTGTGGAACGTGTAGAAAGTAGAAAGGGAATGGAGTTATGAGTGAGAGGGTAGTAGTTATGCAGAAGATGGAATAAGAGGGATTGGATGGATTGGAACGAGAGTAACAATCAATACCAAAGAAAACAGGATATTGATAAAGTACAAAAGAAAGAGGAAATTAAGACTCTCGTAACAAAGATACAATATCTGGTCTATGAGATAATAATAATATTATATTTACACATTATCACACCCTAGCTTAGCTTCTGTACTAAATTTGAACAATTCTGTCCATTTGTTCTCGATAAAACTGAGAAACAGCAAAAAAACGCTGAAAAACGCTTATTTGGGTGTATCTTTGACGTTATTGCAAATTCCTTCTAAACACAATAATTACACCCTAGCTGAGCTTCTGTACTGAATTGAACAATTTCTGTCCATTGTTCTCGATAAATCTGAGAAAAAGCAAAAAACCCTGGAAAAACGCTAATTCCGGGCGTATCTTTGACGTTATTACAAATTCCTTCTAACACACTATTATCACACCCTAGCTGAGCTTCTGTACTGAATTTTTTTTTTTGTTGTTTTATAAAATGGCTTCAATTTCCGAAACATGTTGTGACAACATATTTTAAAGTTACTGAGATTTATATTTTTTATTTATGATCATTTTTTCATAATTGGAAGCAGTTCTACCAAAGGTCATAGTAAGAAACGGTGTACTAGCTACTAAAAATCAGAATCAACGTTCAATAAGAAAAAAAATTAAAAAGTTTTTGGGCAATAGCCTGTCTCTTCTTTTCCGACTACTGTATGTTCATTCTATCCAACAGACAAATGAATAAATAAATTAAATTAAGAACTCAGTTGACTGTGGTTCGCTGATGACCAGGTAATAATTATTGAAAGAAACTGAGGATGATCTGCAGAGAGCATTATACCATCTGAATCTCCTCAGTGCTGAGTATAGCATCAAGATCTCATCAGCAAAACGAAGGTGATGGCTTTCCAGGAAAATAATCATTGAGATCTAAAATAATCCTCGATTTTGAAGTCCTGGAACAAGTATCACACTTCAAGTATTTGGGTGTTATATAATAACCTATGAATGGACCAAGACTTGAGTGTAAAATTGAATAGATTTCAATCCTTTGGGGAACAATAAATAGGATTTTGAGAAACAGAGCCTGGAGAGACAAAACTTAAATTCTATAAGGTTATGGCTATTCCACGCTCTTATATGCTCTGAATCTTGGATAGCTAAGAAGAAAGAAGGAGTCGTTTACAGGCTGCCGAAATAAGGTTTTTAGAGCCGTAAGAACAACAAAATTCATCGTGATTGTTGCTTGACAACTAAGAAAGCCTAATAGATTTAGGGAGCCTAATAGATAATCTATAAAGATTCTCAAGAATCTTTCATAGATAAACCCTGAATCAATGAATGTTACAAGAACAAAATTCTTCATTGATACTAATTTGGAGATATTTTATTAAATCTACATCTTTGGAGCTGTTGAGTGGAGAGTCACTATTGTGCTTAGCTGTGAAAATTTATCTATGATAATCAATATATGCCAATACAAATCTGAAATAAACAACGACAATTGCTTTCAAATCACAAAAACCCCATCAAAGAGGGACCGTCCAAGTTGAGATAGGTCAACAATCTATATGACTAAAACAATACTTGTTATTCCAACACTGACTTATAATCAATATTATCATCTTTGATTATGAAACAAACTCCTGTGATCATTATCATAGCATATTTCTTCTCAATATTGTATAAAAAAGGTATCTTCCAAATACGATTTTATGATCGAGATTGTGTTCTCACAAAAGTACTCCACTAGAACTTCTCAAGTAAAATTCATTTCGATTCATATCCACATCGAACTGAGCTCAGAACCGGGGTTTTGTCAGAGCCCGGCGAGAACCTGGAAAAGTATATTCCATCATAGACTGGCAAAGAAGACATCACCTCGACGAAATGAATCATTGATACGTTTTTCTTGAGTCTTTGACAACTTCCATTTCAGCACTCTTCCACCACATAAATATTGAATGCGCTCAACATAGATAAGGCGGATTTCAGGGCGGAAAGGTCGGGTAGCGAGAATGGTTTGGGATGATGAAGGATGGAGGAAGACTAGAAAGGAAGGTACGAAGTGAAAAGGGAAAAGAAAAAGGGAGGTGGGTATTGAGTATAGTTTGGGATGAAGAAGAAAAAAGAAGAAGAAGAAGAAGAAGAAGAAGCGAGAATGAGAAGTGAATGCAGATTGAGAGATTGTGAAAGGTTGAGGAAGAGTGAGATAGAATCAGAGAAAAATGAGAGGAAAGGTGTGAAAAGGAGATTGAGTGTGGAACGTGTAGAAAGTAGAAAGGGAATGGAGTTATGAGTGAGGGGTAGTAATGCAGAAGATGGAATAAGAGGGATTGGATGGATTGGAACGAGAGTAACAATCAATACCAAAGAAAACAGGATATTGATAAAGTACAAAAAAAAGAGGAAATTAAAGACTCTCGTAACAAAGATTACAAATATCTGGTCTATGAGATAATAATAATATTATATTTACACATTATCACACCCTAGCTTAGCTTCTGTACTAAATTTGAACAATTTCTGTCCATTTGTTCTCGATAAAACTGAGAAACAGCAAAAAAACGCTTATTTTGGGTGTATCTTTGACGTTATTGCAAATTCCTTCTAACACAACATAATTACACCCTAGCTGAGCTTCTGTACTGAATTTGAACAATTTCTGTCCATTTGTTCTCGATAAATCTGAGAAAAAGCAAAAAAACCTGGAAAAACGCTAATTCCGGGCGTATCTTTGACGTTATTACAAATTCCTTCTAACACACTATTATCACACCCTAGCTGAGCTTCTGTACTGAATTTGAACAATTTCTGTCCATTTGTTCTCGATAAATCTGAGAAAAAGCAAAAAACGCTGGAAAAACGCTAATTCCGGGCGTATCTTTGACGTTATTACAAATTCCTTCTAACACACTATTTCACACCTAGCTGAGCTTCTGTACTGATTTGAACAATTTCTGTCTATTTTTCTCGATAAATATGAGAAAAAGCAAAAAACGCTGGAAAAACGCTAATTTTGGGCGTATCTTGACGTTATTGCAAATTCCTTCTAACACACTATTATCACACCCTAGCTGAGCTTCTGTACTGAATTTGAACAATTTCTGTCCATTTGTTCTCGATAAATATGAGAAAAAGCAAAAAACGCTAATTTTGGGTGTATCTTTGACGTTATTGCAAATTCCTTCTAACACAACATATAATTACACCCTAGCTGAGCTTCTGTACTGAATTGAACAATTTCTGTCCATTTGTTCTCGATAAATATGAGAAAAAGCAAAAAAACGCTGGAAAAACTCTAATTCCGGGCGTATCTTTGACGTTATTACAAATTCCCCCTAACACACTATTATTACACCCTAGCTGAGCTTCTGTACTGAATTTGAACAATTTCTGTCCATTTGTTCTCGATAAATCTGAGAAAAAGCAAAAAACGCTGGAAAAACGCTAATTCCGGGCGTATCTTTGACGTTATTACAAATTCCTTCTAACACACTATTTCACACCTAGCTGAGCTTCTGTACTGATTTGAACAATTTCTGTCTATTTTTCTCGATAAATATGAGAAAAAGCAAAAAACGCTGGAAAAACGCTAATTTTGGGCGTATCTTGACGTTATTGCAAATTCCTTCTAACACACTATTATCACACCCTAGCTGAGCTTCTGTACTGAATTTGAACAATTTCTGTCCATTTGTTCTCGATAAATCTGAGAAAAAGCAAAAAACGCTAATTTTGGGCGTATCTTTGACGTTATTGCAAATTCCTTCTAACACAACATTATTACACCCTAGCTGAGCTCCCGTACTAAATTTGAACAATTTCTGTCCATTTGTTCTCGATAAATATGAGAAAAAGCAAAAAAAAACGCTGGAAAAACTCTAATTCCGGGCGTATCTTGACGTTATTACAAATTCCTTTAACACACTATTATCACCCACTAGCTGAGCTTCTGTACTGAATTTGAACAATTTCTGTCTATTTGTTCTCGATAAATATGAGAAAAAGCAAAAAACGCTGGAAAACGTAATTTTGGGCGTATCTTTGACGTTATTGCAAATTCCTCCTAACACACTATTATTACACCCTAGCTGAGCTTCTGTACTGAATTTGAACAATTTCTGTCTATTTGTTCTCGATAAATATGAGAAAAAGCAAAAAACGCTGGAAAAACGCTAATTTTGGGCGTATCTTTGACGTTATTGCAAATTCCTTCTAACACACTATTATCACACCCTAGCTGAGCTTCTGTACTGAATTTGAACAATTTCTGTCTATTTGTTCTCGATAAATATGAGAAAAAGCAAAAAAACGCTAGAAAAACGCTAATTCCGGGCGTATCTTTGACGTTATTACAAATTCCTTCTAACACACTATTATCACACCCTAGCTGAGCTTCTGTACTGAATTTGAACAATTTCTGTCTATTTGTTCTCGATAAATATGAGAAAAAGCAAAAAACGCTAGAAAAACGCTAATTCCGGGCGTATCTTGACGTTATTACAAATTCCTTCTAACCACACTATTATCACACCCTAGCTGTCTTCTGTACTGAATTTGAACAATTCTGTCTATTTGTTCTCGATAAATATGAGAAAAAAGCAAAAAACGCTGGAAAAACGCTAATTTTGGTTCTAACACACTATTATCACACCCTAGCTGAGCTTCTGTACTGAATTTGAACAATTTCTGTCTATTTGTTCTCGATAAATATGAGAAAAAGCAAAAAACGCTGGAAAAACGCTAATTTTGGGCGTATCTTTGACGTTATTGCAAATTCCTTCTAACACACTATTATCACACCCTAGCTGAGCTTCTGTACTGAATTTGAACAATTTCTGTCTATTTGTTCTCGATAAATATGAGAAAAAGCAAAAAAACGCTAGAAAAAAACGCTAATTCCGGGCGTATCTTTGACGTTATTACAAATTCCTTCTAACACACTATTATCACACCCTAGCTGAGCTTCTGTACTGAATTGAACAATTTCTGTCCATTTGTTCTCGATAAATATGAGGAAAAAGCAAAAAAACGCTAATTTTGGGCGTATCTTTGACGTTATTGCAAATTCCTTCTAACACAACATTATTACACCCTAGCTGAGCTTCTGTACTGAATTTGAACAATTTCTGTTCATTTGTTCTCGATAAATATGAAAAAAGCAAAAAAACGCTAGAAAAACGCTAATTCCGGGCGTATCTTTGACGTTATTACAATTCCTTCTAACACACTATTATCACACCCTAGCTGAGCTTCTGTACTGAATTTGAACAATTTCTGTCTATTTGTTCTCGATAATATGAGAAAAAGCAAAAAACGCTGGAAAAACGCTAATTTTGGGCGTATCTTTGACGTTATTGCAAATTCCTTCTAACAACTATTATCACACCCTAGCTGAGCTTCTGTACTGATTTGAACATTTCTGTCTATTTGTTCTCGATAAATATGAGAAAAAGCAAAAAACGCTAGAAAAACGCTAATTCCGGGCGTATCTTTGACGTTATTACAAATTCCTTCTAACACACTATTATCACACCCTAGCTGAGCTTCTGTACTGAATTTGAACAATTTCTGTCTATTTGTTCTCGATAAATATGAGAAAAAGCAAAAAAACGCTAGAAAAACGCTAATTCCGGCGTATCTTTGACGTTATTACAAATTCCTTCTAACACACTATTATCAACCCTAGCTGAGCTTCTGTACTGAATTTGAACAATTTCTGTCTATTTGTTCTCGATAAATATGAGAAAAAGCAAAAAACGCTGGAAAAACGCTAATTTTGGGCGTATCTTTGACGTTATTGCAAATCCTTCTAACACACTATTATCACACCCTAGCTGAGCTTCTGTACTGAATTTGAACATTTCTGTCTATTTGTTCTCGATAATATGAGAAAAAGCAAAAAACGCTGGAAAAACGCTAATTTTGGCGTATCTTTGACGTTATTGCAAATTCCTTCTAAACACTATTATCACACCCTAGCTGAGCTTCTGTACTGAATTTGAACAATTTCTGTCTATTTGTTCTCGATAAATATGAGAAAAAGCAAAAAACGCTGGAAAAACGCTAATTTTGGGCGTATCTTTGACGTTATTGCAAATCCTTCTAACACACTATTATCACACCCTAGCTGAGCTTCTGTACTGAATTTGAACATTTCTGTCTATTTGTTCTCGATAATATGAGAAAAAGCAAAAAACGCTGGAAAAACGCTAATTTTGGCGTATCTTTGACGTTATTACAAATTCCTTCTACACACTATTATCACACCCTAGCTGAGCTTCTGTACTGAATTTGAACAATTTCTGTCTATTTGTTCTCGATAAATATGAGAAAAAGCAAAAAACGCTGGAAAAACGCTAATTTTGGGCGTATCTTTGACGTTATTGCAAATTCCTTCTAACACAACATTATTACACCCTAGCTGAGCTTCTGTACTGAATTTGAAAAATTTCTGTCTATTTGTTCTCGATAAATATGAGAAAAAGCAAAAAAACGCTGGAAAAACGATAATTTTGGGCGTATCTTTGACGTAATTGCAAATTCCATCTAACCACTATTATCACACCCTAGCTGAGCTTCTGTACTGAATTTGAACAATTTCTGTCTATTTGTTCTCGATAATATGAGAAAAAGCAAAAAACGCTGGAAAAACGCTAATTTTGGGCGTATCTTTGACGTTATTACAAATTCCTTCTACACACTATTATCACCCCTAGCTGAGCTTCTGTACTGAATTTGAACAATTTCTGTCTATTTGTTCTCGATAATATGAGAAAAAGCAAAAAAACGCTAGAAAAACGCTAATTCCGGGCGTATCTTGACGTTATTACAAATTCCTTCTAACCACTATTATTACACCCTAGCTGAGCTTCTGTACTGGATTTGAACAATTTCTGTCTATTTGTTCTCGATAAACTGAGAAAGAACAAAAAACGCTGGATAAACGCTAATTTTGGGCGTATCTTTGACGTTATTGCAAATTCCTTCTAACACACTATTATCAGGGTTGCTACAATATATGTCAGACGGAACCACATGATTATTGCAGTGGTTGTGACAGTATCATAGTCGACTACTAGAATGACTGTGTTCATAATTTTGGAAAGAAGCATTTTGTTTTTTCAAACTTTTAAACATTCTAGTCGCCATGGTGTAACTCACGGCTATCGTACTATCACATAAAAGTTC
>NW_024093046.1:12500-14994 GCF_014356525.2 Nilaparvata lugens | reverse complement strand
AAATACGTCTATTACAGGTGGAAATCATCAATGAAACTCTTTTCATATTCTTTTCGCAGATGATGCCCACACAATAATTATACTCTGTACAAAATTACTTTAGACTTGGGAGAAACTCTTATCATATTTTTTTCGCAGATGATGCCCACACAATTAAACTCCGTACAAAATTACTTTTGACTTGGGAGAAACTCTTATCATATTTTTTTTGCAGATGACGCCCACAAAATTATACTCTGTACAAAATTACTTTTGACTTGGGGGAAACTCTTATCATATTTTTTCCGCAGATGATGCCCACACAAAAATTATACTCTGTCCAAAATAACTTTTGTCTCTTATTTCTGGTGAGTATTAAAGTGTTCATGTTGAACTTACAAAGATTCCTCTCTGAAAGCATTGAGTCGACTGAGACTAATCGACAAATTGGCAACTGCGCTTCTACCTGTGACTCTATTCATCACTGTAATTGGCTGATCTGCCTCCATTCCTCTGCGCCGCATATTCCTTAATAAATAAATGGAAAATAAATTTACAGTTGTGTTGTGAGTGATGTTTGATACTTTTCCATGATGGAAACACAAATTTGAAAAGTTGTTGACAATAATTTAAATTGTGTGTTCATAAAAAAAAATATATATAAGTATAATTTAGTATAATCAGTATATTTATATTTTATATATTATTATATTATAAGTATAATCATAGTTACTGACAACGTCATATTCTGATTCTAATTTAACACACAACAATAACACAACAACAGCAACAACAAAAACAATACAACAACAAAAACAATACAACAACAAAAAAACAACAAGTCAAAAGTAATCTTGTACGGAGTATATTCTCTTTAAACAAATCTTAAGACAAAAATTTCAACCTTCATTTAGAAAGTTGAGAATATCCAGGATCCTCTGCCTTCTTCCATCAATTACAACTCCACACATGAAAAATAGAATATTTTTTAATTTATCGAGCACAAATCAAAGCAATGTCCCTGAGTATCGAGAGGCTTCCCACGATGTAGCCTATTCTATTTGAATGTCAATGTTCACCGTTGTCGCGAATTGAGGAAGGTTTACAGATAGGACAGTTCTGATAGCAAATGGGGTTTCTTACAGGGTTACAGGGCTTCTTACAGGGTTTCTTACAGGGTTTCTTACAGGATTTGAGAGTGCAGGACGTCTCAAGTCAAAGCGGCATGATGGATATCCCGATAACGTTGCCGTATATAAATCCATTAAGATGAATGGATGTTATGGTGCAGCTTTGAAACGACCGATAACCGCAATAGATAGGTACTCGTCAATGTTTCTCTATCTTTCTCTCTCTCTTCAACTCTGTCAATGTTTCTCTCTTATTCTCTCTCTTTAACTCTGTCAATGTTTCTCTCTCATTCTCTTCCTTTAAATCTGTCAATGTTTCTATTCCATTCCCTCTCTTAACTCTTTCTATGATTCTCTCTCATTCTCTCTCTTCAACTCTCTCAATATCAATGTTTCCCTCTCATTCTTTCTCTTCAACTCTCTCAAAATCAATGATCCTCTCTCATTCTCTCTCTTCAACTCTCTCAATATCGATGTTTCTCTCTCATTCTCTTTCTTCGAATCCGTCAATGATTCTCTATCATTCTCTCTCTTCAGCTCTGTTAATAAGTCTCTCTTATTCTCTCTCTTCAACTCTCTCAATGTCAATGTCTCTCTATTCTCAATCTTCTCTTCCTTGTAATCTATTAATGATTCTCTATCATTCTCTCTTCTGTTCTGTTAATAAGTCTCTCACATTCTCTCTCTTCAACTCTCTCAATGTCAATGTTTTTCTCTCATTCTCTTCCTTTGAATCCGTCAATGGTTCTCTATCATTCTCTCTCTTCAGCTCTGTTAATAAGTCTCTCTTATTCTCTCTCTTCAACTCTCTCAATGTCAATGTTTCTCTATTCTCTATCATTCTCTCCCTTGAAATCTCTTAATGATTCTCTATCATTCTCTCTCTTCAGTTCTGTTAATAAGTCTCTCACATTCTCTCTCTTCAACTCTCTCAATGTCAATGTTTCTCTCTCATTCTCTTCTTTCAACTCAGTCAATGTATCTCCATCATTCTCTCTCTCAACTCTCTCAAGTTTTTCTATTATTCTCTCTCCAACACTCTCAAAGTTTCTATATCATTCTCTCTCTTCAACTCTGTCAATGTCTCTCTCTCATTCTGACTCTTCAACCCTATCAATGATTCTTTCTCTTTCTAGAGTCATTGAAAGATGCAATCTAATCTCCCACTGCTTCCTATCTCATTCATTTTCTTCGTCGTCTCATTTTTCTCTTCTCTTCAACTATTTCTCCTTCTCATCCAAATCTTTTTTCAGTTTCTATAATACTTATTTCTCTCATTTCTTTCATCTTTCCACTCTATTTCTTTCGACACATTACTTATTTCTTTCACCTTGTTCATTTCCTCATTTCCTTATCAACTTCATTCACTGCTTCCTATTCCTACT
>NW_024093046.1:0-7500 GCF_014356525.2 Nilaparvata lugens | reverse complement strand
TTACAAATAGAAAACAATTAATAAAAAAACACATGATACATAAATCAAATACATAAACACATAATAGGCCTCTTGAATCATCATCATTCTTCATTATTGGCAGTACAGCCGATGTAGGGCCTTAGCATACACTACCACATCATTCCATCTCTCTCGACATTCTGCTGTTCCTCTCCATGTTCTCTATTATATCATCATTCTCTGAAAAGGTGCGTACAGATTTACGCGCCTGCGAACATGAGCAATTCACTTTTAATCAGCTGATGCCAAGCTTTTTATATCTATATCTTACGTTTCTGTAAAAATACAGATATAATCAGCTGATTGAGAGTGAATTGCTCATGTTCGTGACGCGTATATCTGTACGCACCTTTATTGACAGAGCGAAGTGAGGTCTAAGATTCAAGTCGACAGTTTGGCATTTCTCTCAATGTTAATGTTGAGTGTTTTAAATGTTTGTATGTTTTTATGTTGCGTATTTACGGCGAAACGCGGTAATAGTTTCATGAAATTTGACAGGTATGTTCCTTTTTAAATTGCGCGTCAACGTATACTACAAGGTTTTTGGAAATTTTGCATTCCAAGGATGATATAAAAGGAAAAAGGAGCCTCCTTCATACGCCAATATTACCGTAAAATCAGACTATAGAATTATTCATCATAAATCAGCTGTCTAGTGGACTATAATACTACCCGTTCAAAAACATGGAACATCTTGAAAATGTATCTTTCCATTAACGTTGGTAGACAGTTGACTTTAATACTACCGTTCAAAAACATCGAACATCTTGAAAATTGTATCTTTCCTTTAACGTTGTAGATAGTTGCAGCCAGACCTGATAACAGCGCTCACACTCACATTCCGGGACGGCACGTCACGGTACGATATAGGACAGAAAGCCTATGGTAAAGGATTTTTTCTAGACATTTTTAATTGATAAATTATTTATTAATTTCGAGAAACATAACATCAGTTCAATGTAACTCACTGAGCGCGAGGTCTACTGTTCACAGAGCTACTAGTACTATAATAAATATTAAAGTGAAATCATTGAAGCAAATGTTTGAAGCAGATATTGATAATTATCACTGAACAAAAATCCAAATTAAATGGATATTGAACACATAAGATTTCGCTCTTGACTGACCATTAATTGATTGTACCTATTCATTTTATAGTTTAATAAAAAACCCAATCATAGTTGGGTAGTTTTTTCTAAATTTTTCTCTAGAAAGAGGTGAAATTTCTGAATATCTTCAACTTCTTTGGCCAGGATTAGGATAACGAACGGTCAATCGTGAACCTACGCTGAAGTGCGAGTTTTGATTCGAATGTCTCACTCATCTCGCAGAACTTTCATATGCAAATCAAAAATTTACCTCACCAAATCAGAGTTCAAAAACCCGGTTCGCTGAATCAAACCACATTGTGGTCACACACTTGTGGTAACGAGACAATAGCGTCAATGTGACAGAGTGACATATCTTGGAGACTTCAGCTATGTCCAAATCACGACACCCATAACTCAGCCAGTTGAGAGATAGCCTAGCCTCTTCATTTGCCCCATCACTCAATCGCGAGGTCCACGTTATAATGGCAGTGGAGAAAAATAGTAAAACAGTGTTGCCGATTCTCTGCCTCCTATAGAGAATAGCTGATACCGATATCTGATATTAACTGTTCATTATTGTTTGGATCAATCGATTATGTTTTATCTGTCAAGAAAATATAAATATTGTCAATAAATTGCCATAATTGACCGTGCGAAGTGAGGTCTAAGATTCAAATCGACGGTTTGGCATTCTCTAATGTTTAAATGTTTATATGTTGCGCATTCACGGTGAAACGCGGTAATGGATTTTCATGAATTGACAGGTATGTTCTTTTTTAATTGTGCGTCGACGTATATACAAGGTTTTGGAAATTTTCCATTCCAAGGATAATATGAAAGGAAAAAGAAGCCTCCTTCATACGCCAATATTAGAGTAAAAATCAGACTTTAGAATTATTATCATCAAATCAGCTGAACAGTGATCACACAGATGTGTGGAGGAGCCAGTCTATTGCTGTATTTCCATAAGGTCTATAGTTTCAATCAGGTACTTGTGGATGGAATACTGCGTGAGTCTACTGTTCACAGAACTACTAGTTATTGAGAAAACATATCTTGTTAATTATATAGACTATCTACATTCAAACAATCTGGCAACGTCGCGTAGCTAGAAAAGGATAACGCTATCTGCTCAGTTGAATGATGGACAGGATAGCAACAACACTCTTGAATCAAACACTGCCATTAAACATAGACCCCACCATAGTAATCTCCAGGCATCACTTACCAATGTGCATAACAATACTCTTGTTCCAGATGAGTGTTCACGATTTTTTTTTGTCGTTCTTTCACATTCAAATATGTCGTCCCGGGTCCCAAACGACGTTTGTATAAAAAATTAATGTATTCCGAGTCGCATGTCTCAGATACATGTCGCGTCTCAGCGTGATATGCCAAATCTCCTGCCATCATCCTAACCTATCATTTCGATATCCAACGCGTTTGATTAATTGATTCGCTCGTCAAGCCCAATACATCACATCATAATGTAATCTCTTTGTCGAATCATTTGTAATTCATCATCAATCAGTACTGGTCGTACCTGTTGTGGTATAAATCGAACTGCATATCAATTCTTTCCGGATTTTTTAGAGGTTTTTCAACTCAAGAGTACCGTATTGGGATATGGAAATGACGTCTCTCAATTGAATAGGAGGGTGCAGTCGAAATTAACGGAATGCAGCTCAAGTTGTAATGCATCTTCTACAATACAATAAAAAAATCTGGTGTGGCGCACTCACACAAAACTTCCTTGCCGTTATGAAAATTGATCACCTGACGCTAGTGTTCCCGCGCATCTCAAGACTACTATTCAAAGATTTGAGCCAGCTGGTGACAGGGCAATAACGCTGGAGACACACATGAGGTCTGCTATCTCTTCATAGTGAATGATTTAATAGAATCAACAATAATTTGCAATTGAATAATCACATTTTTTCGAATTTAAAGCTTATTTTCATTTCAGGTGAAAATGTTACTGAACATTAGAGATTTTAATTCTCAATCTAATCCACTTGATTTTTTTATTCAATTGTATCTGAAGCCTGATAATTGGGATCTATCTGCATTGATGGGGCGGAGCTCCTGAATTTTTACAGATATGGGACTTTGGCAGTTGATAGAGCTTATCGATGACTATTTTAGGTATGAATTTGATCAAAATCGTTGGAGCCGTTTCCGAGAAAATCACGAAAACCCTGTTTTTGACAACATTTTTTGCCATTTAGCCGCCATCTTGAATTGCATTGATCGAAATTGTTCGTGTCGGATCCTTATAGTGAAAGGACCTTAAGTTCCAAATTTCAAGTCATTCCGTTAATTGGGAGATAGATATCGTGTACACAGACGCACATACACCCATACACACACACACACACACACACACACACACACACACCACACACCCCCACATACAGACCATACCCAGTTTTTGGACTCAGGGGACCTTGATACTTATAGAAATTTAGAAATTGGGGTACCTTAATTTTTTTCGGAAAGCAATACTCCCTTACCTATGGTAATAGGGCAAGGAAAGTAAAAAAGAGAATTGCTTGTACACGTACAGGATAGGAAATTCACTAATGACGCATCATCACGCCTGAACTACTGAACTGATTACTTGAAAATTTGCATACAGATTCTTAATTTACAGAGGATGGTTATAGGCCTATTACAAATTCTTTAAGATCCTATTAGGTTAAGTTTTCAGTTAGTCAAGATTTCTATGGGACCCTAGCGGAGCTCGGGTTATCTGCTAGTTTCCCATAAAACTCATTATACGTATATTTCTTATCATTTGCAACGAGAAATTACGGGTCGATGTCAAACGAGGCAAACGACAGAAGAGTCCTGCGACAGTCGAGACCAGCGACGATAGAGACCGACGAGATTCGAGGCCAGCGACGGTAGAGGACTCCTGAAAAAGTGGCCTCAAATGTCGCCTGCGTTAGGCGATAATAATTTTTAATAGGCATTAATTTTTGTACAGCCCCGACAGTCGAGACCTGCGACGGCAGAGGACTCCTGAAAAAGAGGACTCCTCATTGAGTTTCGTCAAAAAGGTGGTCAAGTCATATACATTCCAGTACTTGGATGATGGTCCCTAAACATATTTTAAGAAATGGGAATCCATTACTACTGCATTATGCCTCCTTCATTGACAAATCTAATATTTATCTATCTTCTATTCATCTATAAGACGAGATGGTGTCTGTCTTTCTGTCTGTTTGTATGTGAGCTCATCACGCTTGAAATACTTGACTGATTAAGCTGTAATTCTTCACAAAGATGATCGTCTGAAAATCCTTCAAGGAAAGCACTCTACCTTCAAAGTTCATAGGCTTTTTCTATGAAGGAAGTTTCCATTATTTAGTTTTCAACAAATCAGAAGCTATAATAATTATAAAATGTATTTTTCTGGAATCGCAGTAGGATGTGTCCTCAACTGTCGCCTGCTGCAAGCGAGTCTCTAATTTTGTACAGGCCCGACAGTCGAGACCAGCGACATTCGAGGCCAGCGACGGTAGAGGACTCCTGAAAAAGAGGCCTCGAATGTCGCCTGCGTTAGGCGACAGTTGAGGCCACTCTAAGTTTTGTACAGCCCGACAGTCGAGACCTACGTCGGGGAGGACTCCTGAAAAAGTGGCCTCAAATGTCGCCTGCGTTAGGCGCGTTGAGGCCACTCTAATTTTCGTACACCCGACAGTCGAGCCTACGACGTAGATAACTGTAAAACAGTCCTCTACGGTCGTAGGCCTCGAATGTCGTCGGTCCGGCTGTCGCACCACCGAAATTACATGCCAATTTCATTCCACTTGTCAAGTTCTGTATTTCAATGCTTCGATATCTAATATCAATCATCAAATGTCCTCCTGTGAAAGTTGTATGAGGGTTTTTCGTATTTTATATTCAATATTCATTTGTTCCATTTGAATGTTTCAGGGTACAAACAGACCTGTTAAAAGACCTGTTAATAAGTTTTTAACTTACTTAACACATGATTAGTGTCACGAGAGCCAGAGAGGGCTTTTTGAAATAAGGCTTTTCCGATTGGTTCTCGTGGAGTTTAACCAAGATTAAAATTCAACAGTTTAGTTTACAATTAGGTCGATATGGAGATTTCAGCTCGCTATCATTCTTCTATATTTATACCTTTCATATGTATATCAATGATTCCAAGGCCCGGTTGCACAAAAGCCTATAGAGTTATAATCATGATTAAGTGTCACGAGAACCAATCAGAGAAGGCTTTTTTGAGAATAAGGCTTTTCCGATTGGTTCTCGTGGAGTTTAACCAAGATTAAAATTCAACACAGTCTTTTGTGCAACCGGCACCAATGCTTTCATTATTGCAGAGCTGTTTAGTGGAATCGATCTTGACCGCGACTTACTCGTTCAGTTCGCACCTCAGTGTGAATGTTGCAGTTTCATTGTAGAGTACACACTTTCAAAATAATGGAAAAGTAAAAATACAAATTCCGACTTTATACCACCTCGTCCCTCAGTTTAACTTATCAGATGATGATTATTGATTGTCGATTGATCGATTGGTCGATTGATGATTGATTGATTGATTGATTGATTGATTGATTGATGATTGATTGATGATGGTTGATTGATGATTCTTCACACAAATGACACATGTATTGCCAGGTCTTAAAAACCCATTTCTGAGGGGCATTTTGTAAGAGTAACTGAGATCCTAATATTAGATTGTGGAATAGCATTTTGGCGGTAAAATTAAATTCAGTAAAACATCACTGAGAGCCGGTTGCACAAAAGCCGGTTGAATTTTAACCGTGATTAATTCCACGAGAACCAATCAGAGAAGCCGTCTTTTCAAAAACACCTTCTCTGATTGGTTCTCGTAAAGTTAATCACGGTTAAAATTCAAATTCAAATTCAAATTCTTCATTTGCCATAATACAATTTAATTTTTTCAAAACAAAAACTTAATTTAAACATTAACATGAAATAAATAATAATTCTTCTCAAAATTGCTTATAGGCGTTGCCAGCAAAACCAGAGGTTTGTGTGCTGCAACGAGTATCATTCTTAGAAATCTTAACTTACAATATTAATAAA
This sequence comes from Nilaparvata lugens, assembly GCF_014356525.2. NCBI lineage: Eukaryota > Metazoa > Arthropoda > Insecta > Hemiptera > Delphacidae > Nilaparvata > Nilaparvata lugens. The sequence continues at coordinate 1,303 of NW_024093046.1, read as the reverse complement.
CCATTTAATCGATATATCACTATTGAAAAAATAAAATAAAAATAAATCAACCGGCTTTGTGCAACCAGGCCTAACACCATAACTTAACATATATTCATGTAGAAATATTTAATTATTGTCTCACAGAAGAAAACAGGATGAGTCTTTTGGCCCAAATATATCTCTGAAGAAGAGATTACCAAATCTTTAATTTCCAACTGCAAACCAGAGTACAAATTTTCAAATTTAAAAAATAAACATCAATTCTGTGCCTTGCAGAACGCTGGTTATATCTATCAAGCACTGATGAACCTCGTTGCTTCAGCATGACACTTTCTTCCAATGGAATTGTAACAGAATAACATTTTGAGATGTCTGAAAGTGGTAGCTTGCTCGAAAAAACGGTCCGAATATCCTTGACATATCAATGTTGTCTGCTCTACATCAGACCTGTCCAGACAGAGGTGTCCCGGGTTTCAGGAGCATCGGCGAGGAAATAATCTGCTGCTTTTCTTCTCTCTCTGTCACTCTCATCCAGAATATAATCTCAAGTGCTCTCGCCTCTCTCTCAGTTCCATCCAGAATGTAATCCGTTGTTTCTCTCATTTCTCTCACTCTCATCCACAGAATAATCTCTTGTTTCCCTTTTCTCTCTTACACCCATTCATCTCTCCTTTCTAACACTGTTGGTCGAAGATAAAAAAATCTTAGCAATCCAGTTCGACTCGCTCTCTTGTACACTTCTCCCCGACGTTATTTTATCCGTTCTTTGTTCATCCGGAGAGAAAAATCGAAAAAAAGCCGAGAGAGACGAGTGTGAGGATTCCGAGTTGACGCGAAAAAGAGTGAGGGAGAGGAAGTCTCCCCAAAAAAGATAGACAAAGATAGGCTACACTTGGAGAAAAAGTTTGAAATGATAAGTCCATGATTCGCAGTCTCATGTTAGCACATAATGTTGAATCAGTAATTATTGTTCATGATGTCAAAAAGAATGACGCAAGCTTGGCGAAAAAATTCAAAACTCCGCCGCTTTCATTATACATGCCGTTCTTTTTTGTATAACATCACTCTCGCCTATTCATAAAATAACAGCGCTGGTACTCCCGAATTCCACGCATATGTTGAGGTCACTTTTTTTTAGATTTCGAACCAGTCTGCAGCAAACTTCATTACAATTGTGGCAAAACTTTTTAGCTGAAACAATTCCCTTTTGTTATTTAATGCATACAGCCTGCATGGAGTTTTATTCAAACTGCTATCCTGAATTCTAAAATAATTATGCAATGAAGAGATGTTTTTTACTGAATTTGTTTATTTAAAACAA
>NW_024093045.1:0-14318 GCF_014356525.2 Nilaparvata lugens | reverse complement strand
TCCCAATCTTTTTCCGCGATAAATGCATTTAAATCTTCAACTTGGTGCCAACCTAACAAAGTCAACTCAACTTAATGCAACCTGACAAAATTATTAATTTAGTTGCCAGTTAACAACTGTTTCGAAGAGGTACTCTATCTAGATTATAGTTCTATCTAACATATGGATATGGAATTTTCAATAAGCTATAATATTAAGAGATTGGGGGAAGAAGAATATACATGCTAAAAGACAAACTTTAAACCCTTAAATAATCTTAGAGTTGAAATATTGCCAAAAGATTTTTTAGTGTGCCTCTCAAGGGCCAACTGAACATACCTACCAAATTTGAACGTTTTTGGTCCGGATTTTTAGTTCTGCGAGTGAGTGAGTGAGTGAGTGAGTGAGTGAGTGAGTGAGTCAGTCAGTCAGTGAGTGAGTACCATTTCGCTTTTATATATATAGATAGAAGATAGATTCTATTAAATCATTCACTATGAAGAGATAGCAGACCTCATGTGTGTCTCCAGCGTTATTGCCCTGTCACCAGCTGGCTCAAATCTTTGAATAGTAGACTTGAGATGCGCGGGAACACTAGCGTCAGGTGATCAATTTTCATAACGGCAAGGAAAGTTGTGTGAGTGCGCCACACCAGATTTATTTCCTATATCCAATATCCACCATTCTATTCTATTCTGTTCCTCACGTATGTCACAACCCTGATAAAGCAATAAGTCTTCCCTCACTAATGAAGGGTGCTGTCTCCGACGTATGACACACAAAGTGCAGCCTTTCAAGACACCCTGGTATTATTCGGGAATTTCGTGTACATAATATGAGCCACGCATCACGTTCTCTGAGTATGTGACCTCCTAAACACGAAAAGCTCGTGATCGTGACTCCAGGTTGATCGTCACGGATATTTTTCCTCCAAATTACAGAGGAAGGACCGGACAGAAAGCTTGCTCATTCACTTCCTCTCTTTCACTCTAGGTCTGACTGTATCACTCTATCCCTCTTTCTCACACTCTACCTTTCTAACACTGACTCTACCTCTCACTGTCACACACTCCCTCTCTCTCACTCATTCCTGTTACTCTGACTCACTCACTCCCTTTTCTCCAATCTCTTTCACTCAATTCCTCTGACTCTCTGTTCTCTTATTCTTTCACTGTATCACTCTCTCTCTCACACTCTTCCTCTCTTTGTAACTCTATCTCTCTCACTCATTCCTGTTACTCTCACGCACTCACACCCTTCTTTTCTCTCCCACTCTCTCTCTTTTTACTTTTTCATATCAAACTTTAAAGTACTTTTTCAAATTACTTTTTCATATCATATACAGTTCAATAATTATCTTCTTAGTCTATATTATGTAAATTCATCTATAATTTGCTGTATTGTAAGCTATTGTATATAGGTAAGTGTATAAGCCAGTATATATTGTAATCTACATAAATAAAGTACTCAATCAATCAATCAATCAATCAATCAATCTTTTGGTAGAGAGTTAGTGGGAAGGATATTTTGAATATTCTTTCCGAAGAATGGACATTGATATGTCCAAAGCTCCGCTAATTTATGTAGATGCATAACAATATTATCTATAGTTATCACAAATTCCTTTTTTCTATCTTATACAGTCAATAATAATTTTTTTAGTATCTAATTATGTAAATTCATCTATAATTTTGCTGTATTGTTAGCTATTGTATATAAGTGTATAATCCAGTTTATATTGTTGTAATCCACAAGTACTCAATCGATCAATCAATCTCACTCAATTCTTCTGACTCTCACTTCTCTTATTCTCTCACTGTATCACTCTCTCTCTCTCTCACTCTCTCACTCTCTCTCTCTCTCTCTTACTCATTCTTGTTAATCACGCACTCACAGCCTTTTCTTTTCTCTCTCTCTCACTCAATTCTTTTGACTCTCAGTTCTCTTATTCTCTCACTGCATCACTCTCTCTCTCTCTTACTCATTCCTGTTACTCTAACTCACTCACAGCCTTTTTTTCTCTCTCACTCAATTCCTCTGACTCACAGTTCTCTTATTCTCTCACTGATATTCTCTTACGTTTTCCTATCTCTCTCTTTTAGTCATCCCTTCTACTCTCACGCACTCACTTCATCATCTTCTCTCACTCTTACTCAATTCCTCTGACTCACAGTTCTCTTATTCTCTTACCTCTTTCTCTCTCTTTTAGTCATCCCTGTTACTCTCACGCACTCACTCGCTTTTCTTCTCTCTCTCTCACTCACTCAATTCCTCTGACTCTCAGTTCTCTTATTCTCTCACTGTAACTCTCTCTCTCTCTCTCTATTATTCAACCCTTTTACTCTCACGCACTCATTACATTTTCTTCTCTCTCTCACTAAATACCTCTTACTCTCCAATACTTTCATCCTCTCTTTGTGCGTAGACGTAATCAGTAAGCACTAAGAAGAACGTACCCACGCACAGGAACGCCCATGAAGATGCGTGCTTAGTTCCAAGTACGATGACCAACAGAAATAATTACATAGTTCACGATTTCCCTACTTTTTTTTCTCTTGGTAGTTGAGGGAGAGAAGAAAGAATGCTTATGAACCTCTCCCATTACACTTCAGAAACAAACATTCTCCCCGTTTCACTCGAATTTCTAAAATTTGTTCGAAAAGACGGAACTCTATAACTATGAAATCTCTCAAATTTGTTCCAAAAGCGGTATCTCTCTCTCCCACTCTTCCTCTCTTTGTATCTCTATCTCTCTCACTCATTCCTTTTACTCTCACGCACTCTGTCCCTTTTCTTCTCTCTCTCTCTCTCTCAATCAATTCTTTTGACTCGAAAAGACGTTACTGTAACCATGATTCCCCCAAATTCGTTTGGAAATAATTCATAATAGAAATTATTTCAATTGATTAGACATTGTTCCTGCATGAAAAAAATTTATCATCATTGATTAGCAAACAACCTTCTAGAAGATAAATTCAAGAGCTATCGGGGTTGATTCAAACCGTGATAGTTTATAATAGAAATTATTTTAGAATATAAAACATTTATTGATTTGAAGGTGAACAAACTTATAGTAGTTGAATTTGAGAGCTTTCAGGGGCTATTCAAACTGATTCCACGATAAGCTGGGTTTTCGTTTATGCGTATAAATACCATCGTCCACCACGACAGGGAGAGAATCTCAGATTGGGTAGATTTCAATTTGTCTACATAACCTAAAAGATTATGTTCAATTATGTTTTATTGGGGCAGGTTGAGCTTTTACTTTCTTATACTTTTAAGTGGCTATATTTAGATATTATTAGAAATGTTTAGTTCTTTAATAATAAAGACAAATAATGAGAAATTATTCGATCAGCTGTTCTAGCACACTTGAAATTTGGACAATATGGATGTCAACAATGCTTGTCGTCGTCGATTGCGGAAATTTACGCATAAAAGAAAACGTACCTTTAGCTGAATTTGAGCTACGTTCTTAGTTACCATCCGATTATCATTATCTATCATGTGGTATTATGATTATAATAATTCATCGTTCCGTATATTTCAAGGTCGGAAGAGAGTTTTTGAATTGAAACAATAAAGGTAGGCGCACACATATCGTCATCAGCGGATAGGTATGCGCACTCCAATTGAAAACAATGCATCAAATCTAATCGTCCGATCCGTCCGATGCGTGCCGTCCGTCCGATGACGATCTGTGTGCTCCTACCTTAAATAGCCTTTTGAATTTTGACTGAAAAACTACTTGGTTATCATGAGAAAAACGTTCAACATTTTCTTCTCATCATAATCCTCAACATTAAATTTCTTTAGTAAGTTCGAATGAAGTCATACAGATCCAACTCAAAATAGATACGATTTCAACCTCGAACTCTGATCAACATTGTTGAAAGACTTCACAAATCTAGAAAAATAAACAACCATTTCCGAGTTCAAACTACAAAGGCCTTCAAAAGTTTAACTTTGTTGATGTAATAAATGAGTCTATTTCTATTCAAATTGCATGTGCATAGAAATTAGAATAAATCCAATTTCAACATCCGGTTATTTCTAGAAAATTCGACCGAAAAAATAGAGCTCACAACACACGACACAAATTCATTGATATGTTGCAGGGACTCCCACTGCGAGGCTAATTTGCCACCTGTGATTTGGGTATTGTGTTCGCTTGTTCCGTTTGACAAATTTCGATTCTTTGTTAGCTCGCGCGCATTCGGAGAACCAATGGAGGGAAAAGAGGAAGGAAGAGGAAAAGGACGAGAAGATAGGTGTGAGTAAAATAGACTTGGTATGAGATAGAGATAGGTATGACAATGAGAAGATAGAGATTGATTGATTGAGTACTTTATTTATGAAGATTACAATATATACTGGCTTATTCACTTATATACAATAGTTTATCATACAGCAAAATTATAGATGAATTTACATAATATAGACTAGGAAAATAGTTATTGAACTGTATAAGATATGAAAAGAGCAATTTGTAATAACTATAGATAATATTGTTATGCATCTACATAAATTGGCGGAGCTTTTGACATATCAATGTCCATTCTTCGGAAAGAATATTAAAAATATCCTCCCCACTAACTCTCTACCAAAGAGATTGGAGATGAAGAGAGAAAATGATAGGAGAAAGAGAGAAATAGAGGGAAACGGATGATAGAATAAACAGTTGACAGTGGAGGAGGAAAAGGAAATTGGGTGTCATGCAATATAAACAAGGAAGAGAGAAAATAATAGACGAAGGAGAGAAATAGAGGAGAACAGATGATTGGTCGGTGAAGGAGAAAAAGGAGATTGTATGACAATTATGAACAAGGAAGAGGGACTTATTTGAAAAGGAACAGAGAGAGAGGGATGAGAGGAGAAGAATAAATGAAGATGAAGAGAAATAATTATAGGAGAAGGAAATTAGCAATTGGTGGACGAATGATTGTATGAGAAAGAGGAGATGAGTGACAAGTAATAGAAACAAGGGAGAGGGGTTACTTTGAAGAGATAAATACAGATGGAAGAATGAGGAGGAACATAGGGGAGACATGGCAGACGAAGAGAGGAACCAGAGAGGTTCATCGAATACAGAAGATATTTTAAGAAACGATTGATGATTGATTGAGTACTTTATTTATGTAGATTACAATATATACTGGCTTATACACTTATATACAATAGCTTACAATACAGCAAAATTATAGATGAATTTACATAATATAGACTAAGAAATATTATTGAACTGTACATGATATGAAAAAGTAATTTGTATATAATAACTATAGATAATAATTGTTATGCATCTACATAAATTGGCGGAGCTTTGGACATATCAATGTCCATTCTTCGGAAAGAATATTAAAAATATCCTCCCCACTAACTCTCTACCAAAAGGAGAAGGAGAGAAATAGAGGGGAACGGATGATGGAATAAACAGTTGACAGTGGAGGAGGAAAAGGAAATTGAGTGTCATGCAATATAAACAAGGAAGAGAGAAAAGGATAGACGAAGAAGAGAAATAGAGAAGAACAGATGATTGGTCGGTGAAGGAGAAAAAGGAGATTGTATGACAATTATGAACAAGGAAGAGGGACTTATTTGAAAAGGAATAGAGAGCGGGATGAGAGGAAAAGAATAAATGAAGATGAAGAGAAATAATTATAGGAGAAGGAAATTAGCAATTAGTGGACGAATGATTGTATGAGAAAGAGGAGATGAGTGACAAGTAATAGAAACAAGGGAGAGGGGTTACTTTGAAGAGATAAATACAGATGGAAGAATGAGGAGGAACATAGGGGAGACATGGCAGACGAAGAGAGGAACCAGAGAGGTTCATCGAATACAGAAGATATTTTAAGAAACGATTGATTGATTGATTGAGTACTTTATGTATGTAGATTACAATATATACTGGCTTATACACTTATATACAATAGCTTACAATACAGCAAAATTATAGATGAATTTACATAATATAGACTAAGAAAATAATATTGAACTGTATATGATATGAAAAGCAATTGTAATATAATAACTATAGATAATAATTATATTGTTATGCATTCTACAAAATTGGCGGAGCTTTGGACATATCAATGTCCATTCTTCGGAAAGAATATTAAAAATATCCTCCCCACTAACTCTCTACCAAACTGGAGATTGGAGATGAAGAGAGAAAATGATAGAAGTATAGGATTAGAGGGAAACAAACGATTGGATACGACGAGGTGGAGGCATAGGAGATCAAATGAAATGCAAAATTAAAAGGAATAAGGAAGATGTAAATATTAGGAGTGCGAAATAAAGAGAACATCAGGAGGAGAATGAGGTGGAAGATAGAGGAGAGAAGATCGGCGAAGTGTGAAACCAGATAAGGGAATGAAGATGAGGGAGAGTGAGAGTCGAATATTAGAGAAAAAACAAGAAAATTGGAGCAGTGGAGAAAAATCTGATAAACAAACACCGGATATTAGGCTATTTTACAATGCAGTTGAATTGAGAGGAGAGAACGAAAGCGATAAAAAATATATAAAATCAAATCAAAATAAAAAAATCATATCATATATTATTCATTAAATCATATCTTATTAGAAAAAAATAATTCAATCTATTTCAAATAAACCCAGATTTTTCCCGTCTGACCTTATATTCGAGGAATTCAAGGTTTTGACAGATAGACAGTTCTATGTTGAAAATGTAATTAAATATTTAATAAAAATAGAACCAATTTCCCATGCACCAACAACTCATTAAATAGACATTACCGCTTGATACTTCAAATAAGTATTTGATATATAATACTAATATTGAAAAAATTATACGGCAACTTATTTAAGTCTTCGGGTTGATTTACAGCATTTAGTCTAATTTGAATTTCGTTTAATAATAAATAGAAAAAATAATAGAACGCTGCTATCCAGAGATTGTCAGTTTGGTGTAGGAGAAAGCATTCTTGACTGGTGGGATGTACCGGGTTCGATTCCCGGGCTGACAAATGATTTTTGAATAGTAGCGCTCATCGAATTTCCATCTAGCTGTTTATCCTTGTTGTCAATATTTGTAGTGGCAGAAGTCTTCGGGGTGAATTACAGCATTTGATTAGGATTTTCATTTAAAAATAATCAGAAAAAAATGTATGAAGAGTGAAGAAGAGAATGGGGGGAGATGTAGATAATGAGGAAAACCTGGATAGATAAATGAAATACCATAGAAAAACAAAGAAAAAGAAATAGATGGTGGAAGGAGAAGAAGGGGAAAATGATGAGGAATATTGAGAAATACAAGAGAGAGAAGGAAAATACGAAGAATATAAAGAAGAACATTAAGAAGAAAGGAGAGTGTGGAAAATTCGTACACAATGTAACAACACCTGAGCACACCTGGTCAGTCCTGTCACAAAAAAAAACCGAAAATGCAACACAGTTGAAAAGAAACTGTGTGCAATTATTATGCGTGTGTCGAACCCACGACCAAAACATCAATCAGGAGTTGACCGCAATCTGGTGTCTGCGCATGCGTGACACCACAAGGAACAGGATGTCAAGTGTTAGTGTGAAGGGGCATAGCTGATGAAGGGATTAGGCCCTATCCCAGAGAATCAATACATATAGATTGAAACCTACACATATATAGAAATCTAGACATATAGACAGTAACCTATAAATATAGACAGACCTATACTATAGATTATGTATTCTATGGTTCTATTCCTATGGGATGACCGGATGTATCATGACAGCTTTTTGTTGCAAAACTTTTGTATCACGACCCGTGGTGTTGAGGCTATTTTGTATCATGACAGCTTTTTGTTGCAAAACTTTTGTATCACGACCCGTGGTGTCGAGGCTATTTTGTATCATGTCACTTTTGAGATGTGCTATAATTTGTTCCAGGGCTTGGTTTTCTGTAGCTACCCACCTGTTATGACATATGGTGACACAGTGAAATGGATACAAAGTGATTTGAATATTTGGTGACATCTAAATGATTTGGAAAATTGGGCACGTTTCGTATAGCTGAGAAGCCGTGAAAGTCTAAAATATCAACTATTTCTAAATTCAAAAACTGTTTGTTTTCTTTGTTTTGTGGTGTGAATAGTTCATTTATTTCAAATTTAATGAAAAAGACTGAGAATTCCTCAGAGATTGACAATGGTGTAATAACCGAAACCGGTCCTTCTAAGTATCAATAAATCTGTGGTTTTTTGACAATTTCTCAGTATTTTTCATTCAATATGAATAATTACCACAATATCAACTTCTCAACTACACAAAAAGTTATTTCAAATTGTTCAATTTTAAGTTTATGTCATGTTTCTATGAAAGTTTTATCATCAATCTATCCAAATTTTAAATTGTTAGTTTTATCCTAATCTTTATTTTCAGATTGTGATTTGGAGTAGAAATTGAAATAAACATAGCCTATTTATAATATTTGGACAATTTGAAATTGAAATAAATTAGAAAATTAAAGAAGTTTTGGGCAATAGCCCGTTTTTCCTTCTCCGATCATTGTAATGTTTGTGCTAATCTAATAAATAAATAAATAAAAATGTGACTCTCATAACCTTCATTTTTGGACTGTGTGTTGTTCGAATTAGATTTGATTTTTTATTATCATTTCTATAAAAACTAGTCACTGGGACTAACCATTAATTTTTTTCTCTTATTCCTTATCCTGAAATATTAATTTTATTGCTAAAGTCTTCTAGGGAAGCCTACAGTACAGTTCCAATCTAAAATGATTATTTCACTACTTTAAATTCTTTTTCAACACTTTTAATTAATATAGGTACTTTTTTTTAGAATAGAATATAAACAGTTTTGGGCTCGTACCTGTTAAACCTTTCCGTAAGTGATTGTAATTCATATGTATTTTTGGGTCGATGTCAAACGAGGCAAACGACAGAAGAGTCCTGCGACAGTCGAGACCAGCGACGGTAGATACCGGCGACATTCGAGGCCAGCGACGGTAGAGGACTCCTGAAAAAGTGGCCTCAAATGTCGCCTGCGTTAGGCGACAGTTGAGGCCACTCTAATTTTTGTACAGCCCCGACAGTCGAGACCTACGACGGCAGAGGACTCCTGAAAAAGTGGCCTCAAATGACGCCTGCGTTAGGCGACAGTTGAGGCCACTCTAATTTTCGTACACTCCGACAGTTGAGGCCTACGACCGTAGAGACTGTAAAACACGTCGGTCTCGACTGTCGCGCCCCCTCAAAAACACAGTCAAAAAATATTCTAAGGAAGAATGTTTATGTAACGTTTTTCAAATCAACTTCCTAGATTATATAAAAAGGTAAATTTGTTCATTACTCTAAGCATCATACTACTGTATATAACCTTTTTCTATTCTGTGAAGCTTATTAATTTTGTAACTTTTAAATTCTTTATAACTTTAAATTCGTGTAACTTTGAAAGTTCAGCATGTAAAAAAAAGATACCAGCATCTTTCCATCCTCCAATTGAGTTTCGTCAACAAAGATGGTCAAAGTCATATACATTCCAGTACTTGGATGATGGTCCCTAAAATATTTTTAAGTAATGGGAATCCATTACTACTGCATTATGCCTCCTTCATTGAAAATCTAAATATTACCTACCTTCTATCCATCTATAAGACGAGATGGTGTCTGTCTTTCTGTCTGTTTGTATGTGAGCTCATCACGCTTGAAATACTTGACTGATTAAGCTCTAATTCTTCACAAAGATGATCGTTCTGAAAATCGTTCAAGGATAAGCACTATCTACCTTCAAAGTTCATATGCTTTTTTTATGAAGGAAGTTTCCACTATTTAGTTTTCAACAAATCAGAAGTTATAATCATTATAAAATGTATTTTGTCTGGAATCGCAGTAGGATGTGTCCTCAACTGTCGCCTGCTGCAAGCGAGTCTCTAATTTTTGTACAGGCCCGACAGTCGAGACCAGCGACATTCGAGGCCAGCGAAGGTAGAGGACTCCTGAAAAAGTGGCCTCAAATGTCGCCTGCAGTTGAGGCCACTCTAATTTTTGTACAGCCCCGACAGTCGAGACCTACGACGGGAGAGGACTCCTGAAAAAGTGGCCTCAAATGTCGCCTGCGTTAGGCGACAGTTGAGGCCACTCTAATTTTCGTACACTCCCGACAGTCGAGGCCTACGACCGTAGAGGACTGTAAAACAGTCCTCTACGGTCGTAGGCCTCGAATGTCGTCGGTCTCGACTGTCGCGCCCCCGTATTTTTACATGTTTATGAATAAAGATTTTTTTCAATTCAATTCAAGTATTCAAATAAAATTGATAAATACATGACAGCATGAAACACTGAACAATAGTCATACATAAAATATCAGGTGCATTCAATAAACTTATATTCTGAATTGTATACTATTTTATAATCTTATCAACTAAATCATTATGATATAACATAACTGAAACTAAAGTAATTCAAAATTACAAGATGAGACAGATAAGCAACCACTGAGTCAAAACCTCACCCCTTTTAAGTCCTGCACACACACATCGATTTTTACTTTCCTTGCCCTATTACCTACCATAGGTAAGGAAAGTATTGCTTTCCGAAAAAAATTAAGGTACCCCAATTTCTAAATTTCTATACGTTTCAAGGTCCCCTGAGTCCAAAAAACTGGTTTTTGGGTATTGGTCTGTATGTGTGGTGTGTGTGTGTGTGTGTGTGTTGTGTGTGTGTGTGTGTGGTGTTGTGTGTGTGTGTGTGTGTGTATGAGTGTATGTGCGTCTGTGTACACAATATTCATCTCCCAATTAACGGAATGACTTGAAATTTGGAACTTAAGGTCCTTTCACTCTAAGGATCCGACACGAACAATTTCGATCAAATGCAATTCAAGATGGCGGCTAAAATGGCGAAAATGTTGTCAAAAACAGGGTTTTTTGCAATTTTCTTGAAAACGGCCCAACGATTCTGATCATCAAATTCATACCTAAAATAGTCAACGATAAGCTCTATCAACTGCCACAAGTCCCATATCTGTAAAATTTCAGGAGCTCCGCCCATCAATGCAGATAGAATCCCAATTATCAGGTTCAGATACAATTGAAACAAAAAAAAATCAAGTGGAGTAGATTGAGCATGAAAATCTCTACAATTAATGTTCAGTAACATTTTCACCTAAAATTGAAAATAAGCTTTAAATTCGAGAAAATATGATTATTCAATTGCAAATTATTGTTGATTCTATTAAATCATTCACTATGAAGAGATAGCAGACATCGTGTGTATCCAGCGTTATTACCCTGTCACCAGCTGGCTCAAATCTTTGAATAGTAGACTTGAGATGCGCGGGAACACTAGCGTCAGGTGATCAATTTTCATAACGGCGAGGAAAGTTGTGTGAGTGCGCCACACCAGATTTTTGTTCTTACGATAATTTTGCCATCCTTATGATTTCTATCAGATTAAACGGAACTTGACAAACATAATCTGTTTAAAATAATCTGTTTAATCTAATAGAATTCATGTGGACGGCCAAATATCGTACGAACATAAATCGATGTGTGTGTAGCTAGCCTTATTTGAAGACATTTATTTTATTATGGATTTATGAAGAACAGAAAATGGAGAAATCTATTCTCATCATTTTGACAAATAGCATCCATGAAGTACCGTACAACATGAACTTCTTAAAGAAGAGATTATTAATGTATTATCCTCTCAGCTTGACATGCTCATTTCTAAACGAGTTCACACGGCATTTAACTGACTTCAGTGGTCCATACTTGAGTCACGGGTGACTGTACCCCGGGCTAGACTGCCTCGATGAGTCACTCACAGGAATTTTCAAGTGAACATTACAACCCTTTAAGAATGTCGATGCTATGCTATGCTATGGTATGAGAAACACTGCAGTCTCTGGTATGGAGTGGAGACTCCAAAAGGAGTCGTGAGAACCTCTTCAAGATACTTCTCCTTCTCCCACACTCATTCCTTCTCTTCTTCTTCTTCTTATTCTTCTTCTTCTTTTTCTTTCTCTTCTTCTTCTTCTTCTTCTTCTTCTTCTTCTTCTTTTCTTCCTCTTGTCCTTGTCTTCTTCGCTTCTCATCTTTCTCACTTCTTTAGTCATGTTCTTTAGGTGCTCTTTTCTTCTCTCTACTGTACTAGATGATAATATCCATTGTTTCTTTGCTCCTTCTATCCATAAATTCATCAAAATATTATCTTCTTCAATTAATTATCTTTTCTGATTTCCTTCTGTTCTCCCAAACTTTCTCTCACATCCCTCTTTCTGTCATTCTTAGAACTTCTTTCTTCCCTTCTTCTACTACCTTACTTCTGTTTCCATTTGTCTCTACTATTCCTTTTTCCCCTCTTTCTCACATCATTCATAAATAAATTCATAGTTGAATAAATGAAATTAACGTTTTGTAGAGAGTTAGTGGGGAGGATATTTTGAATATTCTTTCTGAAGAATGGACATTGATGTGTCCAAAGCTCCGCCAATTTATGTAGATGCATTACAATATTATCTATAGTTATTCCGAATTCCTTTTTCTCATATCATATATACAGTTCAATGATTATTTTCTTAGTCTATATTATGTGAATAATTCATCTATAATTCTGCTGTATTGTAAGCTATGGTATATAAGTGTATAAACCAGTAAATATTGTAATCTATATAATTAAAGTACTCAATCAATCAATCAATCTTTTCTCCTTCATTTTAATTCTTCCTGTTCCATAAATCTCCATACTTTTCTCTCATCTTTCATACTTATGTTTCCTGTCCTTGTACCACTCTTATTTCTTTGTATTCATCTATTCATTATCTTTCATTTCTCAACAATTTTTTTTATTTTGTTTTATCTCAAACACCAAATCCTCTATTTTGCATTTTTTTCTCTTGTTATTATATATAGTGATGATAATCTATCTCATTTTTCTCTCGTTTCAGTTTTTTTGGAATTTTTATGTCCTTTTTCCTCCTTCTTCTCCTTCTCCACCTTCTCTTCCTACTCCTCCTTGTCCTCCTTCTTCTCCTTCTCATTCCTCTTTCTCCCCTTCCTCCACCTCCACCACATTCTCCCCCTTTCTTCCTTCTTCTCCTCCTTCTTCACCTCCTTCTTCACCTTATCCTCGTTTATCTTCCTTTTCTCCTTCCACTCCTTTCTCTTCCTCTCTTTCTTCTACCTCTCTTCTTTCTAACCCCTCTTCCTACTTCTCCTCCTTCTCCTCCTTCTCCTCCTTCTCATCCATCTCCTCCTTCTTCTCCTCCATCTCCTCCTTCACCACTATCTCCTCCTTCTCTTCCTTCTCCTCTTTCCCCCCTTCTTTTCCTTCTCCTCCTGATCCAGTCTCTCTTTGTCACCAAACTGAATACCCAGGCCTATTACAGAAATAATTCAGTTACAACACTCTAGCCTCTGCGTGGGAGTTCGTGTAGGAGTCCTATGTACTCCCAACTATGTTGTCAAAAATAAACAAATTTGGTCTGTCCTATGACAGTGCCCTCATGTGAGTTGGTAAGGGCTATTCTATGAATATATCAAGGCCTCAACTGCCCCAGGCTTCATAAGCGAGTGAATATTTAAAGGGCCTCTACTACAAACAACGCAGTCAGTGAAATCTCATGGTTCTTCAATTTATTTTAGATTTTTCTTTCCACCTTCATTTTCTGTTTACCATATCTCACCATATCCTCTTACCTCTGATTATGGTTGTCGTCTACAAATCACGATGATCGCCTGAGGCATTGAGCTACAGAATAATTATCGAGCAACATTACATACAATGTTGGAATGACTGTAAAGATATCTCTTTTCAAAACCCATACTTCCTGATTTATCTAGAATTCACTCTCCATTTCCTTTTCATCTTATGCATTTTCAGATTGTCCTCAGAAGGGTGATTTTATTCTACTGGGGAAAAAGGATATTGGATTATCAACTATGGATAATCCAGCGTTTATAAGTTTATATCCAGCGATAATTCCAGCGTTTTTCAGCGTTTTCTCAGCTTTATCGAGAACGAATGAACAGAAGATGATCAAATGTAGTACAGAAGCTCAGCTAGGGTGTAATAATGTTGTGTTAGAAGGTATTTGAAATAACGCCAAAGATACGCCCAAAATTAGCGGTTTTTTGCGTTTTCTCAGTTATCAAGTAATAGACAGGAAATTTTCAAAATAGTACAGAGGTTAAGCTAGGGTCTGAAAATTTTGTGATGAGGTGACTCAGGTTTGCAATCTGTCAAAAAATAACTAACCCATCTATATAATTATATAAAAGCGAAATGGCACTCACTTACTGACTGACTGACTCACTCACTCGCAGAACTAAAATAATCTACCGGATCAAAAACGTTCAAATTTGGTAGGTATGTT
>NW_024093044.1:0-12040 GCF_014356525.2 Nilaparvata lugens | reverse complement strand
TTTAGAATTTTGAAATAATAGCGTGAAAAAATGTCATCTCTATAATAATCTTCAGCATATTCTTATGATAACAATAGCCTTCTTATAATCGTCTACACTCTCATATTCTTAAATGCCTATTTCCTATTTTGTGATGACTATCTTTATAACAGGTAGCTTTTGTATTTATTCTTTTGTAGGAATAATGGTGATATTTATCATGGTTGAATCTAAAAAGAGTTTTATAGTTCTACACTATTGGTTGTGATAGTATCTGGTATAGTTTCCTCTTCCTCATACGAATTAGTTGAGCCATTCTACTATGAGCAAAAGGTGATAAGCTGCTCTAGACTAGACTCACCTTTTTTGAAGCATTTGCTTCAAAAGTTGAGCAAATGCTCTAGTATATTCATACAATTTTGAGCAAAAGCTTTTACTTTTGAGCAAATGCTCAAACTATTTTTTTGATGAGCATGAGCAAAAGGTTTTGCTCACGTTTATTCATAGAAAATGAAGCAAATGCTCCATATTTTAGAAGTATAAGCAAATGCTCAACTTTATTCATATGGCCCAATGAATCTGTAGTCAGAGTGCAACGCTTTTCCATCAATATTTTAGAGTTGGGCGTCGGGGTGCAATGCCCGATCGAAATACTGTACTCAGATGCGTTGCAGCGTTTAGGAGTACTAGTTCTGTAATGAAAAAGAAACCACCTGGTCTTCCCTGTTCAGTTCATACTCCTGAAAATGTAGAGCGAGTAAGTGTCGTCTAGTCTGAGACCATGTCATTGAGTCATTGTCTAAAGTGCGAGATAAATTACTTTTAACACGGCTCTTTCTCGAAGACGGAGAGGTCCGATGCTCTATCCTCCACTAATCACTCCCACTACCTAGCAGCATTCTCCTTCTTTTGTGTCTGAGTGAAAGAGCTTTGTAACGCGACGCGGCAACACTCCCCTCCATCTATTGCTGGCAATGTTCCAAGTAGCGTACTGGTCAGCAGGTATATTGGTTTGTGTATGTTACGGAGATGTTTTCATCACAAGAACATGAAGCAAAATGACACGGCGCATCCAATTGTGCGCAGGATGTCTGTCTGTGTCTATGCTACAAACTGCGGAGGGAGAAATGGGTTTCTCCTCTTCATGTTAAAAGTAATTTATCTCGCACTTTAGGACTAGTAACAACTGCTGTTCTGACTCGGTTTAAATTCAAATAAATACATCACAATATTATCTAATAATATTTGAGATAAATGTATGATAATGATTAATTCAGTGATTGGAAAAACTTATAAATTCTGATACAAGCTGATTTTTGACAAGGCGACAAAGTTGAACAGCTAATATTACATCAATAAACCTGTATCAGCTACCGTCCATACAAGGCATTGACAAGACAGAGGATTGGCAACGTTGTTCTGTTATCTTTCTCCACTGCCATTATAACAAACACTGATTAGAGAAAAACAAAATAAGACTGGAAAAATGTATTAAGAATCTATCGTTACTTTCGAGTGCAATGTTAATGTTTCCAGATTTTATTGTTTCTATATAAGTATGAGTTGTAACTGACATATTATTTATAAGTTTTCAAATATTATTTTTTCACAATTTTAAAAATTTATCTAGTCTTACTTTGTAAATGAATGTTACTTTGAAATTTGAATGTATGTGACTATTGTCTTTGCTAACCATTGTTTAGCCATTACAAGTAATAAATTGAATTATGGTTAATTAAAAACTAAAAATGCCACTTAATTCTATGATCTGCAACTTTTCAGAATTCGAGACTTTTGATTCCACTGTTTTTTGGTTCATCTAACTTCAATTCCATCTGTGATATTAGCTTATTTTTTCAATGATTTAGACTATATTATAAATATTGTAGTAACATATGTAATGTATTTATGATGTGATGTTTTTGACTTGTGTTAATATTGTATTATATACGATGCATAACATGAAAATAAAATTGAATTGAATAACGTGGACCTCACTAAAGATTGGCTATCTTTCAAGATTGCGGCTTTTGGCAACACGATTCTGGCCGAGTTTCCATTCTGTATGTATTCTGTGGTTTCGAGATTCTGAATGATTGAGAATAAATGAATACCTTAGGATTGTCCTTGGACAGAATGGGTCTGACATGTTGCTGGAACAGTTTGTAAGTGGTGAGGTTCTGGTAATCCTCATCCGAGAAATCCAACGTCACATCAGTCAGGCCGAACGTGCTGCACACCTCTTCAACGGTTGGCATACCTGCAGCAAATCAAATCATCCATTAAAATTTCGATCTTAATCTTTCTAAATTCAAAATTTATTGTTTCAAGTGTTTGGTGAGAAAATCAGACAAACGTTTATTAAAGTGGAGGAAACATAACCTATTTTCTGGACTATTTTAATGAATCAAAATTCGGGGGAGGAACAGTTTTGGGCTGTGCCTGTTGATCCTCCCCAAATTATTTTACATAATAATTTTGTATCATTTAAGCAATAAAATAATAATAATAATAATAAAATCGGCTCTAATCATCAAAATACAATACAGAATTATCAAGTACCCCTTATTTCATCTATTTTTCAATTATCTATCCAATGCATTGCCAACATATTTAACCTGTGAAACGCTTGAAAAACTGAGAGTTCAGTTTAAGACAGAACTGGAAGAACAGTGTTTTTATTCGATCCAGGAGTTTTTCAGTTGCTTTAGTTCACAGTGATTTTTCGTAGATCTTCGAGAGTATATTTGTTTAAAAATACGCCCCGTTTTGGAAAGCCAATTTTCTGACTCCAGCTGTTTAAAGTCTAGAACTTAGCTGAATCCCGAGCTCGGCAACCGGCCCTTAATGTTTATATGTTGCGCATTTACGGCGAAACGCGGTAATAGATTTTCATGAAATTTGACAGGTATGTTCCTTTTTTGAATGCGCGTCGACGTAAATGCAAGGTTTTTGGAAATTTTTCATTTCAAGGATAATATAAAAGGAAAAAGGAGCCTCCTTCATACGCCAATATTAGAGTAAAAATCAGACTATAGAATTATTCATCATAAATCAGCTGACAAGTGATTACACAGATGTGTGGAGAAGCCAGTCTATTACTGTATTTGTATAAGGTCTATAGTTTCAATCATCAGGTACTTGTGGATGAGAATACTGCGTGAGGTCTACTGTTCACAGAACTACTAGTAGTAACTCAGGAAGTGAAAGTGCAAATTTTTAGTGAGAAAACGTGAATAACCCAATATATAACCTATAAACTTGAGTGTTGATAGGAAATGACATTGGGTAATACGGCAAGGCACAACATCCGAAAGGATCTCTCTGCCGATAAAAGCCATATGTAAAATCTGACAAAGCATCTATTGGAACAGTTCCACTTGTTACTCGTTCCGCTACTACGTAGACATCATGTCGTCATCATGTCTGTCTGTCTGCGCGCTGTGTCTTTTGTGCGTCTGCGCTGACCAGTGACGTCACAGTCGCGGTTCTTTGCCACTGCCCTAGTCAGCTGGTTTTCTATACTTTTATTCGTATTTTTTCGTCGGATTGTTTGCCATTGCAATTTTAATATTTGTGCTATTCGATTTTTTAGAATTTAATCTTGTCTTTAAGCATCTTACCTTTTAGATATTTGTTAATTTTTCACCATTCGTTTGCGAGCGCTTTGCCTACGTTTCTAACACATCCGGCAGCTTGCCTTTTTCATTGTAGCTTGCAGCGTCTCCGTGTCTTTTTCAATGGTGGATAGTCGAGTGTGCTTCCTGCGCTCGGTCTAAACCTTTCATCTGAATTCATCGGACTTACAAAACATTTTTAAAGTGTGAATTATTCTTCAAATTAATTCGTTTGTTCCATTCTTCAGTGTGATTCAATTATTCATTGAGTTCTTCACTCAGTTACTCTGTTAAAATTGGATAAACTTTGTCTAAAATTGCAACCTCGTGTGAGCGTTTCATCGCTATTCATTTGATCTACAGAACCTTTTTAAAGTGTGAATTATTCTTCAAATTAATTCGTTTGTTCTATTCTTCAGTGTGATTCAATTATTCATCGAGTTCTTCACTCAGTTATTCTGTTAAAATTGGATAAACTTTGTCAAAAATTACAACCTCGTGTAAGCTTCAGTTGCCATTTTTCTACAATTGGCTTCACCTCGTGAACCTCAAACTTTCAAGTGCATCATCTCTACCGTTTGGAAATCAAGCCAAAAATTCCACAATTTGAAGATCGGATTATTCGTTTGGAATTCTACTCGCTCCAGCCTACTTTTCCATTGGGGAATTCGCCTGCTGTAGTGGACGTTTCCATGCTTGTCATCGCATGGCCAGATCACTTCATCGCTTGCTGATGTCCTGTTCCTGTTGGTATTGCGGAGTCATTGCCTGTCTGCCTGGCCGCATCTCCTCTTCAAAATTTTATTCAGGTTATGTAAATCGTTCTTTTCAATTTTCATTTATGTATGCATCATTATTGTTTTATTAATGTCTATCTTGACATTCAATTCACTAAGGCCACCAACGCCTATTAATTCATTGGATTTGACAGCTACCCTTGGCTTTACAAGTGATTTTCTGAGGCCACTGACGCCTACTTATTGTTTTATTAATGTCTATCTTGACATTCAATTCACTGAGGCCACTGACGCCTACTTATTGTTTTATTAATGTCTATCTTGACATTCAATTCACTGAGGCCACTGACGCCTACTTATTATTTGATTAATGTCTATCTTGACATGCAATTCACTAAGGCCACCGACGCCTATTAATTCATTGTATTTAACAGTTACCCTTGACTTCACAAGTGATTTTCTGAGGCCACTGACGCCTATATAATTGTATTCAATTGTAGCAATTATTCTTTGGATTTGACAGCTACCCTTGGCTTTACAAGTGATTTTCTGAGGCCACTGACGCCTATATAATTGTATTCAATTGTAGCATTATTCTTTGGATTTGACAGCTACCCTTGGCTTTACAAGTGATTTTCTGAGGCCACTGACGCCTATATAATTGTATTCAATTGTAGCAATTATTCTTTGGATTTGACAGGTATGTTCCTTTTTTGAATGCGCGTCGACGTAAATGCAAGGTTTTTGGAAATTTTTCATTTCAAGGATAATATAAAAGGAAAAAGGAGCCTCCTTCATACGCCAATATTAGAGTAAAAATCAGACTATAGAATTATTCATCATAAATCAGCTGACAAGTGATTACACAGATGTGTGGAGAAGCCAGTCTATTACTGTATTTGTATAAGGTCTATAGTTTCAATCATCAGGTACTTGTGGATGAGAATACTGCGTGAGGTCTACTGTTCACAGAACTACTAGTAGTAACTCAGGAAGTGAAAGTGCAAATTTTTAGTGAGAAAACGTGAATAACCCAATATATAACCTATAAACTTGAGTGTTGATAGGAAATGACATTGGGTAATACGGCAAGGCACAACATCCGAAAGGATCTCTCTGCCGATAAAAGCCATATATGAATAAATAAAATTATTATTTATTGCCTGCTACAACTAAGAAACTCGCTACGCTCACCCGAATTGTCGGCCTGCGACTGTGGGGTGGCGGGGGTACTGGCGGCCGCCTTTTGGGCTCGAGACTTCCTCGACTTGCGACTGGCCTCCTCAGCTACACCACTCCCCTCCTCCTCCGCTACACCACCTCCTCCTCCAAAGTCCTCCTCCTGCAAACCAAAAAACACACTATCAGAAAACAAGTTACCAATCCATACAAACTAAGTTAACAACACAATCTATTGTGAGGTCCAGGTTATAATGGCAGTATTTGATTAACATTGGTGTTGTTATATTTGTCTATCATTCCACAAAGCAGATAGCGCTATCGTTTTCCACCTCTGCACTGTTTCCAGATCGTACAACAAAACCACACTGTACCTCGTGTTCGGATGGACACGTTAAGCCGTCGGCCCCGGCTGCCTAAAAGGCAGTCGTTAGGTCATGTCAGAGGCCCTGAAATTGATCAGTTGCGACCTGAAAACTCTGACACCAGACCTGAGCCAGCCAGGTCACTCGATATTATTATTATTATTACCACAACAATGTAGACATTTTATCAATTAACTATATATTATTTAATCTCTAATATTTATTACAAATATTTTAATCTCAATTATAAAAAAACATTGGGCCATATGAATAAAGTTGAGCATTTGCTTATACTTCTAAAATATTGAGCATTTGCTTCATTTTCTATGAATAAACGTGAGCAAAACCATTTGCTCATGCTCATCAAAAAAATAGTTTGGGCATTTGCTCAAAAGTAAAAGCTTATGCTCATAAGTGTATGAATAAACGTGAGCATTTGCTCCAGAGTTCAGGAGCATAAGGTAAGAGTATAAGGTAAACTTATTCATATGAAAATGAGCAAATGCTCATGCTTCTACCTAATGCTCATGAGCAAAACCTTATGCTCCATGCTCATGCGCATGTGCTTTGGTATAATTCATATGACCCATTATTTAATAATCGAAAATCATACTTTATTGGCGAATAAAATATGATTATTTCAAACAAGAATGAAAAGTTAATATTGCCAAATATTAATGTATGTAAATAATAATATTAATGTATGTTGTAGGCATACAATAAAACAACGCAACAACCAGACACAAAAACAAAGCAAACATAAAAAAAGCAAACAAGCTACACAAAACATAAGCAACAAACAGACACAAAAACCAATAAGTTATAATACTCACATCGGCGCTATCGGATTTCTTCTTCTTCTTTCGTTTCTTCTCCTTCTTTCCTTCGCTATTAAATAAACGAAACTTGGGTTTCAAGAAATATATTACGATTGAATAATGATAATATTTATATGTGTTCATGTTTTATTTCAAATTAGTTTATTGTCATGTGCAGCAGGCTAAATTATTAATTACACACTGGCCACGCTTACTTGATATAGTGGTCAGTTAATTTCCATGAAATGTTTGTGGAATTTCTTAGTTGTTCATGGTGGAAATGGAATTCATCATTCATTCATTATCATAATGATTATGTTTAGAATGAAAATGTTAATCTTTCGTGAATCTTCAGTTTGTCGTGAACTTTTGAGAAATATAATATTTTGAGGAACAGTATTTTTATAATGATATTTCACCAACTTTTGATTGATTCATCCATTATGGTATTCCCGTTCAGATTGTTTTGAAATGGTAACAAGTTATTCAGTATAAAAATTTGTGGATTCGAATAGTTTTGGGCCATGCCTGTTATTCTTCCCCAAACATATTTATATGATTTTATCCACAAATGAATGAATGAATGTATGTATTCCTGCACTTAGCTAAGGTATGGATTATTCCTTTATAGATTCTTGTATGTCACATTAATAAATCTCTGCCACAGATTTAGAAATCAAGTCTCGATGGTTTGGAGAGAATATTATTGGAGTGATTCTTTTACTCTGCTGCTTCTAATATGTTCACTACCGTACCTTTGTTTGATTTTAGACCATAGACATGAAAAGCTATGTCCACCTGTATCACTCCATCTTTATTGAGAATTTTCATAACTCTTCTCATCACAAAGTTTCCATAATCTTGCAGCGTATTGAAGTTTTGAAAAGTGAAGTAGGAGTTGAATTCAGGAGAGCCATGTCATCATTATGCGAATTTGTCAACGATATTTAGGGATTTAGTCAAATCCACAACTAGTTTCACTTACAATTTCATGGGCCAAGTGAGATTAAGAGTTTTTTTTGTCAAATATCCATGAGATGTTGACAGAGATTGTGGTTATTGTAGAAATGCATGCTGCACTAAAACTTCAATGCTGAATTATCTTTAAACAGCTACCTAGTAAAAATACAGAGATCAGATCTTTTTGTTCTAGAATTAACTAAGACTAGGATTTTTGTTTGATTGCATCGTGGAGAATGAAAGAACTCTGTTTCTTTTTATAGGTGAGAATACACTTTTACAATTTGCCACAACTATGTTCAGATAAAATCCGTTGGAGACCGAATAACTATTTCTTTCTATACGTTCAAAAGAGAATCACACACTTCTTCACTTGCTTCTAGACCATTGATAACATTATGCAGATTCTGTTGTCCATCAGAGTCTTGAAGAAAAATGTTATGTTCTTTTGAGAAGGTTATGCTTCTGAAAATCATTCTCATCTCTCATTATTCTTGTTTTACTTCATTCGATGACTTTCTTCACAATCTCCAGTGATATCCATAAAGATGTCAACATACTTGAACAGAATATCTTTGATGGAAGATTTATATAGTAGCAGCCATTTTAGGAAAGCCTTTGAAGAACTAGCTATTCCATTCATTCAGTTTTGGATGATCGAATGAGGGTTTAAAGCATGATCGGTTGTCACATTTATTAAATTTTCAAGGTTTCATTTGACAGAGTGTCAATGTATTGACTGTATAGAGTTAATGTTTCCTTATTGGAAATTATCTTCTACTTCTATGGGTATTTTTTTGAATTTTTTAGATATAACACAGACTCCATAACATAGTTTGTGTGATTGAATGAAAAAAGTATGGGATCTTTTCTCGTACAGTTTCTATGTGCAATACCAGAGTCCTTCCTTATGAGCATGAATACAATTTAAGATAATTTAAACTATGTTAAATTTCAAGTAGTCATTGATTTTGCATTGTGATTCTAAAAAAAAATCCACAAATAGCTCCTGACTTCTTTCAAATATACTTTGACAATCTCTCATATTTGAACCGTTCATGAGTCCTTGTAGTTGTTTCATTGAATTGATTGCTTGCTCTCACACCTTAATAATACTGATCTCCCCTCAATAGATTTCCAACAGTATTCTCTCCAAATATATCAAATTCAACAAAGATATCTCCCATTCCACTTTCATTCAAGTACCACCCAAAGACAATCAGTCAAACTCAGCCAGATGAAAAGTATCTATTCATAGATATAAGTTACAGAAATCAGATGATAAAGCTGCGTTTACACCAAAGTTATTAACAAAATGTTAATAACTCAATCTTTATAGATTCTATTAGATTGAACGGAACTTGGCAAACACATAGACTATGTCCATCATGTGCATGATAAGTTATGTTCAATCTAATAGAATCTATAAAAATTAAGTTATATTAACATCTCGTTAATAACTTTGGTGTAAACGCAGCTTTAGAGTTGTATTTCCTTTGTAATCAAATATTTAGTCATATCACATGGGAGTAATTGGCATTATTTGTGCTTCAACTGTAAATTAAGAAAATATTTTACTCCTGTTATACGGTGCTCTATATGGGGTAGCCTATATTATTTGTTTAACTTACTCCATTACTTGACTTTCGCAATTCCAAAGTGATCATTGAACTAAATCGAATAATTATTCTCTCTTAATGGAATGTCAGTTTTTTATCGACTGAGAAACACAATAGGATTCCTAACAAGATGGTTTATCATTACAATGTAATCATAAATAATGATAATGAGATGAAGTTTGTAATTTTGACCATAATTTGTATATTATGATGAGAATTATCAATTATTGAGGCTTGAGAGTTGAAAAATCGTGTTCAGTGACCGAAAATACATAAGATAGCGTTCCTGAAATACATAATTTGAATGCATAGACTAGTAGGAGCGATGCGATAGACAGGTCATTACGCGCATTAATCATGAGGGAGGACCGCGCCGCAGCGTAACAGTGCTACTTATCCCCCTCCCACCGCCGTATCTATGATCGTAACCCCCATACTATATATATCATTGGATTCGGGAAGAAACTGCCTAAAACGTTTATTGGAAGCATTTTCCTCTAAGTCGGCTAATGACTTGGATATTCGAGAAATAACAAAAAGTCCATAATAAAAAAATACATTTTTCGAGATATTTTATTTTTTTACGGAAAAACTATGCGGTTTATCGCAAAAATGTACAGGACCACATTGAAAGCCAGTCATGTGTACATAATTTTGAGAAAAAATTAAAAGCTGTACTATGAATAGTAACTGCAGGACAGGCGATTTTATAAGCGCGCGTTTTTTACAACTTACCCTCCTCCCCCCCAAGCTGTCGACCACCCTGGGACGTGACGACATCGAGTTTCATATACACTAAAGACCCCCTAACAATAATCCGAAGTCAAATTCTCTGCCTCTCTCATGTATGCTCAATGTAAGCCAGCGCCTGGACTATTATACAGTTATGAAGAATTTTATAGTGCCAACTCATTATGTATTTAGACTACCTATTGTTGATGTATTTTGTTTTTTTTTACTTGTATTTATTTTATTATTTTGAAAATAATAAAGAAAGAAGCATTCATGTACATTTTGATGTATGTTTTGAATAAAGAGATTGATTGATTGATTGATAATTGAGCATTTCCTTACTTACTTTGTTCAATTACAAAAACGCCATCAACGATTTGATGGTTGAAGTGCTCTTCAATACTTGGAATGTTGTTCATGTCCAAATAGTCTTCTATAAAAATCCCAGCATTTTCCTCAGTATTCATAATTGATTCTGATGGCTCACCCCTCTCAGAGGATATTGAATCTTTGACCTGAAAAATGTAATATATTTAATAAATATTATAATATAATTATACAAATGAAGGGCACAGGGGGAAAACGAACAATATTCTCAGCTTAGAAGGAGAAGGAGAATGAAAAGGAGAAAAAGAAGAAGAAGAAAAATTTTTGTGATGTTTATTGTTTTTCCCCTGTGCCCTTCAAATACAATTCTACTTTTCAGCTGAATAAATGTCAAGTGACCTGGATGACTCAGTTCTGGAGTTTTCAGGTAGCACCTAATTAGGGCCTTTGACATGACTGCGTTTAGGCATCCGGAACCGACGGCTTGTCATGTCCATCCAAAACACAGGAGTTTCTATAATTTTGATAACTATTTTTGTTGTATATTTTCTATTTTAATGAATTTTCACTCTTTACCAGCTTAGGCTAGGCACACACCAGTTAGTCAAGACAAGACAATACATGATCAGACACAATACTTCACATAGTTGCTTATGAAGACATGTCTAATTGCAATGACTAATCAGTGTGAGTTGCATCATAAGCAACTATGTGAAGTATTGTGACTAAACGTGTCTGATCATGTCTTGTCTTGTCTTGACTAACTGGTGTGCGCCTGGCCTTAGATTCATTCATATTGATTGGAAAATTTAAATAAATGATGCATCAAAGCAGGCAATATATCGATATTGATGAAAAAGACAAACATCGTTCAAAATAGATAGTACCGTAGGTTGTAGCTTCATGATCTGGCATCGAAATCACTATTTTAACAGCTGTAAAATGGACAGTTAAGTTTACCTTTTTTCTTTTTCTTTCCACAGACTTCTCTCTTTTGAGAGAATGATCCATTATGTCCTGCAACATAGGAAAATTCAACACACAATTATTTCCATCTCATGTCAAACATGATTTTCAAATTATCTCCTAATTTTTGATATTTCAAAAAACAGGAAAGGTTTTTCTGGTAAGAGGGCTTCTCTGATTGGTTCTCGTGGTATTTAATCAGAAATAAAAGTTAACAGACGTTTGTGCAGCCGGTAGCTTCTCCTTGCATCCTGTTCCCCTGTTCTTTAGGACGAAGCCACACGAGCGATTTTTCAGGCGTTTTCTAACGAGTCAACAGGCCGGAAACTTCCCGATTGGCTGATTAGTTTGGCGTTCGGGGAATAATCAGCCAATCGGAAAGCTTCCTACCCTGCGACTTGTCTTGAAACGCCTGAAAAGAACGTGTTGTGTGGCTTGGCCCTTTTAATTATAGAGTACCGGATTAAACTCACTATCTCTTCTCACCTCATCCATCCACAACCTTACTGCTAAAAATCTGGTGTGGCGCACTCACACTACTTTCCTTGCCGTTATGAAAATTGATCACCTGACGCTAGTGTTCACGCGCATAAGAGTCTTCTATTCAGAGATCTGAGACAGCTGGTGACAGGACAATAATAACGCTGCAGACACACGAAGTCTGATTTCTCTTCATAGTGAATGATTTAATAGAATCAACAGTTGCCAACAGTTTGCAATTGAATAATCACATTTTCTCGA
>NW_024093043.1:0-13664 GCF_014356525.2 Nilaparvata lugens | reverse complement strand
AAATCAATTTCAAATATATCATCAAATCCCACGATTCATGATTCTCTCCAAATATATCTTTATCAAAACATTTCCATCTCTTTACTCCCTTCCTATAGCCCTCTCTCCCCTACACTCCCACCCTCACCTCACTCTTTCTCACTCACTCTCTTGCTTCCTTCCGTTGAAATTAAGTAACAAGCGTGTCCGATATGTCTTCTTGATAAAACAGCAGAAAATAGCGATCTATATTTGCTCCTTCGTTGTTCGCTAATTGACAAGACAGGCCAACCAGCAACAGTCACTGTCAACAACCAATCATTAGAGTAAAATTCACCCCAAACCGTCAGTATTCTCTATTAGTAACATAGATGGTTCCTATTCAAGACCTCCCGGGTAGTTGCTGACAAAGTGATCCTCGCCAAAACACACAGTACACACATCCGGTCTCCAATAATTGATTCAAAGCAATCGATAAACAATAATTAATGAAAATAACCGTTGGTCAAACGAAATTGCGTCACCCACTCTGTCGGCTAGATGCTGATGGCGATTGACATCTCATAAGCCGCCGTTAATTGATTGCGCCAAATTGGTTCACATCTCTCTTCGACATCTTTCAACTTCATTTCAACACCCAGCTTCACCCAAGAAAGTTCGTGTCTCGTTTATTGCAATGATGATTGTCATCGGACCAACAGTGGAAAAGTTTCTAGTTTTTTATTAGTTTCTAGACTAGAATAGGAATGAACTTCTCTTAACAAAACAATTTCGAATAGTTCTCAATCTAATAAGAAACAAATTGAAAGAAAAACAGTAAAGAAATCAGGTTAGGCACTCAGCCGTCATAGTTGGATGCTAAATAATATATTACGTTTCTATTCGTCATAGTAAAATAATTATTATCAAATGCCTTTGCCATTGACATACAGCAAGTCAACATTTTCTTCAGCCTTGAAATTCTGATTATTTGTTATTGAATGCTCGGCAAAATTATTTGGATCTTCTTTCTAGTTTTCACAGTCCTGTTCTGAATAGCTCCCACGTGATTCGCAAACGCTCCTGACAGCTAGTGGAAAATTATATTAAAATAATAAATAGGCAGGCTACTATAGACCTCAATGAAAGTAAAAATTGTGGAACCTCAAATTTTGTCACCCAAAAATATGTTGAGAATGTGTCTTCTCTTAGTATGGTTATTTACATTGTATATGAACTTTTCCTCGTAGGGATACTATAATGTTGATAGGAAGAATAATTAAAAATCATCAAGTACACTTTTGGAATGTTTCATTAATTCTTCTCAATAGAACATTTCAAAAGGTAATTGATAATAATTTTATTTCTTCCTTCTACATTGTTTTATTCTTCGCAAATTATGCTGAGGTTGAATTTTTGCTTTCCATAATCCACATTCTGATTTAGATAATCTAATTCAAAAATAGTGTTAAAATCAAAATATCTAAAACCCGTAATGGTAAGTTCTACTTCTGAGTTCACTAATTCATTCTATTACACGGAAGTGTTAAGAAAAATGAATTCAATGATAGAAAAATAATATTTCTCAGGTTTTTTGTCAATACTAGGGTATAGCTATCTAGTCTATGCTAATTCTTCCTATCCTGACATACTACATAAAAATGAAACAGTATTTCATCAGAATCTCGAACTGCTAATATCAAAGTAATATGTAGGCTATACTACATCAATTAGACAAAGTTAGTTATCTGTCTACTAACAACTACGTTTTTGGAAGAGAGTCAGGGGAGGATATTTTTAATATTTTCCGAAAAATGGACATTGATATGTCCAAAGCTCCGCCAATTTATGTAGATGCATAACAATATGATATTATCTATAGTTATTATATTACAATTGCTTTTTCATATCATATACAGTTCAATAATTATTTTCTTAGTCTATATTATGTAAATTCATCTATAATTTTGCTGTATTGTAAGCTATTGTATATAAGTGTATAAGCCAGTATATATTGTAATCTACATAAATAAAGTACTCAATCAATCAATCAATCAACATCGATACTACATAAGGGTCAGACAATTTTAAGCGTTTTTTCAGGAGATTTCAGACCTCGTTTTTAAAACCCGATTTTATTCGCACTTCGAGTGGTTCATGATATGGGACATATAGATGATTATGTACCAAATTCATGAATTGAAATCAAATATTTCGAACCTTATATCATTTATATTCCAAGTGGCTCATGAGATGAGACCGCTTGTGTTAGGTTTGTGTGAGATTTGTGCTTGTATATCAGATCACTGATCCTCAAAGTCCACGATCTAGTTTCTATCAAAGCCTAAACATATTTGCTTCATATTGAGGCATCCTATCCCTATTAAACTACACCCGATTGAGTATGAATAGAGATCAATTCCCACTTATCAATGAACGTGTGTGGTACTGTGAGAATATCAAATTCTCTAACGGGACTATCCATACACGTTCAGTATTAGTATCAGTGAACTGCGACCGGTGCAGTGAAAATATTATCCTCATGTGTTCTTATGGAACTATTCATACACGTTCGGCCAAGCTGAGTGAGAATGTTCCCATTAGAACTCATTGGGTTTATATTTTCACTGATACTGATTTGTGGGAATTTATCTCAACCGACATCATCGCAGTGAACACTCGAGAAACACGAGCCTGATTTATATCTGATCATCAGAGTATCGATCAACTCTCGGCTTCGATATCACCGCTATCATTTGCTGAAAGCACGATTATTTACTTTACTGAGAGCTTTTTTTATTATTGTAGCAGAGATGTTCAAACAGAGAGAAACTTCAATCTTTGAGTGCTCTCTCTGTACTATTGGTAGTATGAGCTGCCATTTATTGACAATATAGGATGAGATGGGAACATATGATTTGAAATATGGAGATAATGTGAAACTGTATCTTTATTCCACTCAAATATCATCGTATTTCTGTGTTGTTGGAAAGGTAAATATGGTGAATATTCAGTAATTATTTGAAGGTAAATATTAACTAGAATGGATTCATGAAATTCACTTAATATTGCTCATTAAAACAATTTGAGATACCAGAGTACCTGTTCTTACACAATTATCAATCTCTAATACACTAAAATCTTAGACATTGAACAAAGTGATTATATAGTCGTGTATTTTCAAAACCAAATAGGTACATTACACAATCAAAATTTTCCAGTGAATGTAAAAAACATTTTTCCTAGCACTCTATCAATTCTAATATCGGGGACCGAGCTTCGCTCTGGATTACAAAAGCATGAAAAATTCATTACGAAAGGAGAAATTATAATAACATTCATACAGAAATTTCTGTCTAATAACAGTAAATTGAGATTAATTCCCAGAGGAATGCAAAAATTTCCCTCACAAAGGCCCAGTTGCACAAAAGCCGGTTAAATTTTAATCCTGATTAACTTCACGTGAACCAAATCAGAGAAAACCATTCCAAAAAGATGGATCTACTGGAATTAATCAGGATTGAAAATAACCTGGCTTTTTTGCAACCGGCACTAAGTACCTGATTCAATGATTACAAAAGTTCAACAGCTGACACATAATTTGACACAGTCCCACACACATGAACTCGCTCACTCACTTCCATCACTAACAGACGACGAAATGATTATTATCAACTGCTTTTCCAAGAATGAATAGTATTTATCCTTTTAATGTCCTTCAGTGAGTTTTCCCAGGGATGAGACCTAGTGCAATCAATCTTTATGTTATAAACCTACTATGTTCTGAATTCCGTAAGAATCGTTAGAGCCGTTTTCGAGATCCGGTGAAATACAAACATATAAACATCCAAACATCTAAACATCTAAGCATCTAAACATCTAAACAATGATTTTAAATCATATGCAGTTCAATAAGACAAACATGATACAAGTGCAAGCATTTTTTTTTCAAAAGTGACATGTGAGGTTTTGAATATCACCTCCTCACATATAAACAGAAGTTGCTTGTTTAATAGTATAGGATATGCAAGTTTTTTGTTGTTATATATATCCTATATATGATATATTATAAATTAATTACATTATATATAATGATATCACTACATCTTGTTTTCAGCTGTAAATAACAATAGTGAGTAGGTTTTTGATTTTGTATTGAATTTTTTTAAATAAGTGCATATTTCTAAAGTTTCTAATTTATTGTGATACATTCCGTGATTCATTAGAGTATAAATCAACCTTCAAAATTCAAAATTTTAAATCATCATTCCTGGACCGAAAATCAAGTAACGAAGCAGTGTGTGATTACATAACCTTATCTTTTGGACAACATTAACATTTAATCAACATTTTTGGAGAGAAATAGTACAGGCTCAGCCTAGTTTTTCCTCCAATGTCATATTGTAGTATGATTGGTGGTATCTTATACAATAAATTAATGAATTGAATGAAAAAAAAATTGAAATGAAAAAAGTTATTTCTCCATAGTCACAATCTTGCTCTCAAGATGCATAATTTGTGTGATTTAACTTATTCAACCTATGTAGAATTATGTAAGTAATGTCTTGACGACTTAATGAAATTATCGAAAAAACGTGATTTATCTGGTTTTGAAAATTGACTACTCGAATAGTGTTGGAAAAGCCCTATACGATTTCTACTCAGTTCTACTTTCATTGAACGATACTTGAGCGTGTCTTGCCTCGACCAATGGCAGTAGAGCTCAGCTTCTATTGGTAGTCAGCTACTGACCAATCGTAGGGCTTCCCTCACACTATATTTTCTGCTGCTCAGTGTTCAAGCTTCCAGTTTACTGGATAATGATAATAGTGTGAGTTAACAACCGAAACTGGTAGCCATCTCAATTTGTTCCATAAAACCAGTGGCTTTGACAATATTCAGTCGTTTTCTTTCAAATATTTATTATAATAATCCATAATTAGAAGATGAATGAACCAAATAAATACAACATAACTACATTCCGGGTCCTGTAGCATTGCCTATCAGCGGAGATTATACGCACATTAAATATTATTGGTACATAATAATATGAGATAGAAATAGAGTTTTTCAACCGTGATCAACGATTACCATTAGTAGAAACAAAGATGAAATCTTCAAAAACTTTACCCTATCTCTTCATGAATAATACTGCTATAAATTTTCAACATGAATTAACTGTTATAAATTATAATACTGAAGTATTCAGAAAAAATATATTCGTGATAGAAAATATTAATTTTTCAATAGGATTTGAATAAAATTATTAGATTCATCAGTTTGTATATTACAATAGAACTAATCTATTTCCACAATTTATTAAAATTAGAACAAGCCTCAAGTTATGAACTATTTTTCCGATTGTGAGTTATTGTATGATTCCATGGATGAAGAACTTGGATTTTTGAAGAATAAAATCAAACCATAAATAGAAATTATTTTTCAATTACCAAATGATAAAGTCTGTGTATTGGACAAAATCAACTTATTTTATTCGAATAGACGGAAAAAACTGTATATCATAGGTTATGATATTTCAAGAGATACAATGTTGCATGAGATGCAAACTATTTTTGTAAACTATATATTATTGAGAGATTTATGGATGCCCTATAAGGGTTCATTCTTTACAAAAGTATTTGGTTATTTGAATTTTTGATAATATACAACGGTTTGTTATCTATATAACTCGAGTTGACATCTTGATATCGTGAATTCAATCATTATGCCTATTCACTTTGTTATTTGGAGCTACTTGTATGTACAAAGTACGATAAAAATTGAAAATCAAAGCAGGTTTATATGGATCTGAAGAAACCGAGAATACCAATTTTGGTGTAAGTGTACGTTCAGTGCCAAAATACCTGTCATCAATTTTTTGGTTGGGATCAATTCAATTCAATTCAATTTATTTATCCTTTTTACAACATAGTTATTGTACAAAGTAGTTATGAAATAAATAACTTAAAACTAAAACAAAATAACTTAAAATAGCAGGTTAACAAAAACACGGAAGGTCCCTGCAAAGGCAAAGCCTGTGCGCAGGGGCCGAGTGTTACAAAAAACTACAGAACCAAAGTGAAAGCATAAAACAAAAATATAAATTATAAGTATGAAATTTGTATAATAAAAAATCTCGAGAATACAGACAATTAACAAGAAATAATGAGCTTATTTAAGAGAAAAAAAGAGTTGAAAGGTGAACAGTTACAAGAAATCGAACAAATCAGTAGAGTTATGCGATGTGATCCATTGACTTATTTCGTTAGAAAGATTTCTGGTCAAATTGTTAGAGATAAAATGATCAGGTATTACGTTAACAAGTTTATGGACAATGTAATTGAACTGCCTTCTACAAATGGATAAAACTGTATGATGAGATTCGAAAGTGATGGATGAGGGACGAAGATTGTACGGTGATAAACGGAGATTGAAAATATTACTATGCTTATTCATGTAGATTATCAAGTTTTTCGTGTGAAGCTGCCTGACAGTCAGCACATTCAGTTCCCTGAAAAGATTGTCACTAGGGAAACGTCTGGGCTTTCCAAGAATTGCCTTTAATAAGGTCTTCTGAATAACAATTATCTTATTCAAGTGATTCATGTAGGCAGCGCCCCAAACGATAATCCCATATTGAAGAAAAGACTGGATGTAAGCACAATAAACCAATCTAGAAACGGCTATGTTACTCAATTTACTGATAGTGTAGAATTTGTTGATCCAGTGTTTAAGCTTATTACAAATGACATTGATGTGGACATCCCACCGAAGATGTTGATCAACAGTGACACCCAGATACTTGAAGAATTTTTCTCTACCTAATTTTGGACAACTACAATCTGATGAATCTGAAAGGTTACAATCAGGACTATGAATATGAATATGAGTGAGATCAAGCGGCAAACCAACAACATTCGGTGAAAAGGCTAAAAATACACTTTTCTTTGCGTTGAGGGTAAGAATATGCTCATCTAACCAGGCTTTAACAGTTCTCAATCCAGATTCAGCCCTATTTTTAACCTCTTCCCATGAATTACCAGTAAATATTAAGGCGGTGTCATCTGCAAAAGCAAGTGTCACACAGTTCTCAATATCAAGTTTGATTAAATCATTAATGTAAATGAGAAAAAGGATAGGAGATAGCACCGTGCCCTGTGGGAGACCAAAATCACTCAAAAGTCTAGAACTAGTTTTATTTTCTAAGGTAAGCTTTTGATGTCTATCACTCAGGTAACTGGTGAATAATCTGAGGGGTACACCACGAATTCCTAATTTCTCCATCTTGTTCAGTAATTTTGAATGAGGAATGGTGTCAAAGGCCTTAGCTAAATCCAGGAAAATGGCTATTGTTTTCTTATTATTAGTGAAGTTATTGGCAATTGTTTGAGTTAAGAGAGTTATAGAATCAATTGTATTTTTGTTAGTCTGAAAGCCATACTGCTGTTTATGAATGACCTCGTGTTTGACTAAGTAACCAATTAATCTAGACTTGATTACTTTTTCCATTATTTTTGAGAAACCACTTAACAGGCTGATTGGGCGGTAATTGGTTGGGTCCTTAGGATCCCCCATCTTATGAAGCGGTATAATATTAGCTAACTTTAAACTAACAGGGAAGTGCCCTTCTAAAAAACAACGGTTTATTATTACTGTTAATGGTTTAACAATGTGTGGAAGTATAATTTTCAATGTTCTATTGCTTATTTTGTCAATTCCCGGAGCAGAGTTATTGTTGAGAGAGTTAATAATAGCTGATATTTCACTTTCGTTTGTGGGTGATAGGAAAAAGGAGCCATGACCATTTACAGAAGAGTTCATGAACAGATTACCATCAGATGCATTGGGATTATTACTTATCAGCTTTTCAGCGAAAGTTTTACCTACTTCAACAAAATGACGATTTAAGATGTCTGCATCAATTTTAGGAACAACCTTTTTACGGCACTTACCCAATAATTCATTCAACGAGTCCCAAACTCTCCTAATATTGTTTTTATTCTGATCAATCTTGTTTTTATAATAGTCGCATTTACACTGTTTTAATAATTTATTAAGCATATTTCTGTAAGAGATGTATTCGGCTTTTAATATTACATTAGAAGGCTGTTTAGAGAGCTTTTTAAAAAGTTTATCGCGTTTAGCAATTGCCACAATAAGTCCCCTGGTGATCCAAGGCTTCAAAGGTTTTAATCTATGTGGAATATGTACTTTAACTGTAGCCTGTTCTACATGGGATGAAATCTTGTCAGTCAAAAAAAGCATTTGATCATCCAAGTGTAAATTAGGGCTTAACACCTCACTCCAATTTTCTTTTTGAATAGAAGACAATAATTTATCATAATCAACTTTATTGTAATAATTAATAGGTTTGTCAGACCCATCAATATCAGCCGCAAGATCAACGTGAACACTAGTACAAAAATGATCAGTTATATTAGTTTTCATAATAGAGCTGATAACATTATCAGAATTGAACGAAGAGTTCTTGAAAAAAATGTGATCGATACATGATTCAGTATTGTTATAAATTCTTGTAGGTTTATTTATGTAGGATTTCAAACCATTTAACGATAATATTTCAAAATATTCACTGGCTAAATTAGTATTTCTATTCAAATGAATATTCATGTCACCAGCGAATATTACGTTAGATTTATTCCTTAGATTTAACAAACAGTCATTCAAGCTGTTCAGAAAAATATCAACATTGGATGAAGGCGATCTATAAACAGCGATAACAGTTATCTTTTCGCTAATTCCTGGCACTTGTACATCCAAACAAATAGAGTTGGCTTCATTAATCTCACAATTCAGCTCATCTACAATCAAGTTACTTTTAAAAAATATACAGATTCCGTTACATTTATTGATTTTTCCTATTTTATTAATTACTGAATAACCATTTAGGTTAAAATTGAATTCATCATCATCGACCACCCAAGTTTCACTAAGAATTATAATATGAAAGTCAATTGAACAATTACTAATTACGTAAGAGAACTGATCGAAGTTTTTTTTCAAACTTCTAATATTTAAGTGGATGACATTAAAAAAAGAGTTGCATTCTCTATTACCAAACAACTCAGTTCGACACTGGAAAATATTCTCAATTTCAATAGTATTGTAACATTCGAGGGAAATATGTTCGTCAACGTCATTGACAAGAACCATACTTAAAAAAAGTAAGAAAGAAGAAAGAAAGAAAGAAGAAAACGGAAAGTTAAGAAGATATGAAAAAGCTTAGAAGAAGCCAACATATGCACGTTGAGTCTCCACAATCTTATCGTAATGATTCATATTAGAGAGAGAAAAAAGATGACCATATCTGATGCAAATAAAATCAATTATAAAATAACGAAACTACCGTAGTTACCTCGGCAAAATATGAAAACTAAACTTAGAAATCCTAATCTCCAACCAGACACTCACGCATCAAGAAATCCTGATTACTAATAATAAAAAGATGTTTTATAATGAAAATAATAATAAATATGTTTTATAATAAAAATAATAGAAGCTTTATAATAAAACTAATAGAAAATACTCGTTGAGTAGTTTAACAGAAAAATCAAGACACCCAGGACGCGAGCACAAGTTGAAGAGAGAATAATAAAGAATTTTAAATACTAGAAAAAAAATGAATTAAACAAAATTGGCTATAGATATAGATACCTTAATCATGTAGTAGACTAGGGCACAAACACTCACTCACTTTCATTCATACGAATGCGAGCTTTGGAGAACTGAGAGACCGTTTTCCCATTCTTTTTCCAAAACACAACACCATCTCGACTCCACACATTTTTAAATCCAATCTTGATACACAAATCTTTGAAAAACGTACGTCTTTTCATGGTAAGGTCCTCATGAATGGAGAATCCCGTACCCTTCAAATTTCGTCTGCCCGTGATGACTAAGTTTCGCTTTTGGTAGCTGACAAATTGATGAGAATTTGTCTGTGAACCACACGAGTAGAAGACGAGTCATCAGCAGCAGGAGGGTGGAGGTGGGTCGGGCGACCGACACGGTGGCATCTGTCGATGTCGTCCGGGCAGATTCCCACATTCAGCTTCTCATTCAGGAGACTAACGACGGTGGCGGTAACATTCTCACCTTGAACCTCCGGAATACCCGAGACACGAATATTATTTCTTCTCGAGTACTGAGCTAGCTCGTCTAGACGAGAATCGAAATCCTCCTCCAGCCTTGCGATGTTACTTTTGAGGGTATCCACCTCACTCGCGAGCCTCCTAGTCTCGTCAGCCATAGCCTCGAGTCGCCCGTCAAGTTCGGCAAGCACCTTAGCGCTAACCTCGGCAGATAGTCGCTCGCACAAACGCTCCTCCAGGCGGGCAGCAATCTTGTCAACGAAGGCTTCGTTTGACAGCAGTTTTTCAAGGGCGGCTGCTATCTGGTTCTCTGTTGTCATAGCAACCGGGACGCCGTCTGCAGAATGCGGCCGGGCCTGGCACTTCTGCTGCTTCTTGTGTTGCTGCTGTTGATGCTGCTGCTTCTGCTTAGCCGGTGACGGAGCGATAGCCAGGTTCTTATCTTGGTTGGAGTTGGCACTGGCAGCGGAACGAGTTAAAGCCGGAGATTGAGATTTCATGTCGAATATCAGTATATGCTATTTAACTGCGTAGGAATCAGATGTGAATGAAAAAATGATAAGGTAGATCTGTGACAAATGTAATAATCAACAGATATGCCAAATTTCAATAGAAAATACGGTTAAAAATCCACTCAACAAGCACTAAAACTGGGAGCTCAACTACAAACACGTCAGCCTTCAGCCATTTTGATTATCGAAATCCTCAAATTATGATATTCCTAATCTGAAGCTTTTCCTAACCTTAGCTTTCCCAACCTAATATATTAAAGGTGTTTGAAATGTCGTGAACAAAGTGAGGTTAGTAAAACTAAATTTTTTAAAAATTTATGATGAGTTAGGAAAACTTAGATTAGGAATATTATAATTTGACTAGCCGTCAGGCTCGCTTCGCTTGCCATATCCGTCTAGCCAGGGGGCTCCGCCCCCTGGACCCCCGACTGGATCGTCCAAGAATGAGATCAGCAGGTGATTTGAGCATTTTTATCATATGTTAGGACGATCCAGTCGGGGATCCAGACTAAACGTCTGGCTAAACGGATATGGCGAGCGAAGCGAGCCTGACGGCTAGTCAAATTATAATATTCCTAATCTAAGTTTTCCTAACTCACCATAATTTTTAAAAAATCTAGTTTTACTAATACGAAGCGACTGCTAGTAATATAATATTCCAGGATTGAAGTAGCAGTGCCCAATCAATTTTTTCGCGATAAATGCATTTAAATCTTCAACCTCAAAGTCAACTCAACTTAATGCCAACCCGACAAATTATTAATTTAGTTGCCAGTTAACAACTGTTTCGAAGGTACTCTATCTAGATTATAGTTCTATAGTAACATATGATATGGAAATTTCAATTATAATTAAGAGATTGGGAAGAAGAAGATATACATGCTAAAAGACGAACTTTCAACCCTTAAACAACCTTAGAGTTAAATATTGCCAAAGATTTCTTAGTGCGCCTCTAAAGGGCCAACTGAACATACCTACCAATTTGAACGTTTTTGGTCCGGTAGATTTTTAGTTATGCGAGTGAGTGAGTGAGTGAGTCAGTCAGTGAGTGAGTGAGTGCCATTTCGCTTTTATATATATATAGATGAAGATGATTTCGATAATCAAAATGGCTGCTACTTATAGGTTAAACGCATGTAAAATTGTGCTACTTTGAACTTAGTTTATTTTAAAAACAATAGTGACCGCCGTTTAATTTTTGTGATTTTATGTTCAAAATGACATACTAGATCGATCGCAAC
This sequence comes from Nilaparvata lugens, assembly GCF_014356525.2. NCBI lineage: Eukaryota > Metazoa > Arthropoda > Insecta > Hemiptera > Delphacidae > Nilaparvata > Nilaparvata lugens. Next base: position 1,841 of record NW_024093043.1, on the reverse strand, counting down.
CGAAAATTTGATGACAGGTATTTTGGCACTGGGCGTACACTTTAGCCCCAATGGTGCAGAGCTCCGATTTGCACTGAAATTGAAAGGAAAAAAGGTAAATTCAATTTAATTTGTGATGACCTGTCATTGGATAAAAGATTCTATGAAAAGGTCCACGTTTGATTAATGAACCGATCAAAGAGCTAAAATACTCCGCACACCGTGGTACCTGTCACATACAGAGAGAGGTTGCGCCGATTCATATTCGGGCGTTTTTCACGTGACACACATCAGCTGTAGTACAATTCACTGTAGACTGTCAGAATTCCTCCCAAATAGCTTAAATACCTCCCATTCACATACTGCTGACATTTTAAAGTGGATCTTAATAGAGTGGACAGCATATTTCTATAATATTCACGCACTAAACTCCAATAAATCAATATTTCCTTCAACATTTCTATGACTTGATACTAGATCATAGTAACACAGTTATTGATTGTTGAATTCAAAAGTGTTATATATATCTTTCACTATCACGCATTAAACTCAAATAAATCAATATTTCCTTCAAATTTCTATGACTTAATACTGGATCATAGTAACACAGTTATTGTTTGTTGAATTCAAAAGTGTTATATATATTTCTATAATTTCACGCATTAAACTCAAATAAATCAATATTCCCTCCAACATTTCTATGACTTGATACTAGATCATAGTAACACAGTTATTGATTGTTGAATTCAAAAGTTTTATCACCTCTGGCTCCACAGTTATATCATAGAGGAAAGGTAGCATGAGAAGATAGGGTGTTTATGTTTCACAACTTTCAGAGGAGTACCACAGGCTTACGCCCAAAACGGTGCCAATTAATTCTAATTTATATACAACAGTCCAAATGTAGCTAGGTTATGTGTCACTTCAAGATTTTTAATTATTCACAATGGAGACAACGGGTTTTCCCAAATATGTTCCACTCAAGGCGATAGTCCTAGTTTTTTTGATGAATCTATGTGACGCTGGTAGTCTCTCTTACTCTCGATAGTCTCGATACCCTCTCTGAAAATGGACTTCTTAAGGTCCAAACTTCACCGTTTCATGTGAAAACATTACAGTTGTACCTGACTTTCGCATATTTCATCATTTTTCTAGCTCGATATTATTGTACAACACTAGTTTAATATGATTCACCATGCTATTTTACTGCTATTGGTATTTTATTTGCAACGCTAGAACGTAGGTTGAATTTTATATTGTTAAACACATGAATAAAGGAATCTGAATCTGAATACCGTACCGATTCTACACTCACCCGGCCAAAATAATAGACAGTAGTCGATAAAAATTGCTTTGAGTTAACAGAAAATCGACTTGAAGTTCGGAGCATAAACGATCTATATCATGCGATATTTTCTTATATTATCTTTTCTCCATGGTTATATCATGAATGATCTTATTTGAATGTGCTGAAAAGCTAGTATGAATGATCATAATTAAATGATCTAAATTAGTGAGTTTGATTTACAGCTGCAGCCATCTCTCGCATCCTACATGCCATCTCACTCTATTCATCCAATCTCTCTCCGCCAAATTCCTCTCACATGTACTCTTTACTTGCTTCATCCAAGTTTCAAGTGGTCTTCCCCTCTTCCTTCTTTCTGGGGGACTCCAATTTAGCATCCTCTTCAGCCACCGCATCTTCCAATCACGGTCAATAAATATGTATAATTTGATAATTTAATACAGTTTCGACGGTAGAAAATGAAATCAGTCTAGTAAACCACGTAGACATTTTACAAAAAATCATGACATTTTCAAAAATGAGACTTCACTCACCTATAGTAGACACAATGGTGCTA
>NW_024093042.1:0-13599 GCF_014356525.2 Nilaparvata lugens | reverse complement strand
ATAAATCACAACAATTTTTTCTCATGCACTTTCAATCTTATTTGTTATATAACCTAAAAATCTGGTGTGGCGCACTCACACAACTTCCTTGCCGTTATGAAAATTGATTATCTGACACTAGTGTTCCCGCACATCTCAAGTCTACTAATCAAAGATCTGAGCCAGCTGGTGACAGGACAATAACGCTGGAGACACACGAAGTCTGCTATCTCTTCATAGTGAATGATTTAATAGAATCAACAGTTTGCAATTGGATAATCACATTTTCTCGAATTTCGACCTTATTTTTAATTATAGGTGAGAATGTTACTGAACATTAATTGTAGAGATTTTCATGCTCAATCTTTTCCACTTAAAATTATTTGTTTAAATTGTATCTGAAGCCTGATAATTGGGAATTAAAAATCAAACTTTGCATAGAAGGGGCGGAGCTCCTGAAATTTTTACAGATATGGGACTTGTAGCAGTTGATAGAGCTTATCAATGACTTATTTAGGTATAAATTTGATCAAAATCGTTGGAGCCGTTTTCGAGAAAATCGCGAAAAACCCTGTTTTTGACAATATTTTCGCCATTTTAGCCGCCATATTGAATTGCATTTGATTGAAATTGTTCGTGTCGGATCCTTATAGTGTAAGGACCTGAAGTTCCAAATTTCAAGTCATTCCGTTAATTGGGAGATGAGATAACTTGTACACAGACGCTTTTGAAAAAAATCACTTTTTTGAACTCAGGGGACCTTGAAACGTACAGAAATTGGGGTACCTTAATTTTTTTTCGGAAAGCAATACTTTCCTTACCTATGGTAATAGGGCAAGGAAAGTATAAACGACTTTGGCTTTGAGTCAAAAGTAAGAACTCGCTAGCACTCGTTCAATTACCGTACGCTACGGTATCACAATGATACTACTGTATATTATTAATATCCCAATGAAAATCCACCAAGCTCGTTATTATCATTATCATGATCATCTCATAATACTGAATCACTAAAATGGTTGTGTTTGTGTAACGGGGGGTAAACCCTCCCCAATCATGAACTCTACCTGGAACCGCCAATGGTAGATGGATTCATAATAGCCTTTTCTATTGAAATGTGGATGACATGTCAATAACATTCAAAGATTGACAAGATTGACTAAATTCTATTGATGCCAAGTCAATTGTGTCAGTTATTGTTAGTAGGGACACATTTTTATCTACGTTTGAAAGGCGGGCGACGTGAGTGGTAGAGTTGTTGAAAGGGAAGTTTCTTCTACTCTCTCAAAATTCAAATTTATTTCGTCAAATTGAAAACAATACAATGCAGACTATGCATCATAAAAATAATAGACAAGCAAAATTCCATAACACATAAACTCTTAAATTAAAATAACTCGTATTCAATCTGTCTAAGTCCTAAAACCTAGGCTCTCCTTATCAATGTATCTCAAATATGTTGTTTCTAATATGAATTTCTAAAATAAAAATCTCCCTTTTGTTCTGAAGTATCTGAAGTGTTGGACCTCTAGTTGATCCAGCTTGTCCGACTAGACTTCCAACATCCAACAACCCTATTCACGGAAAACAAATCAAGTTGGAAAACAAATCGGATAGTGAATGGCCTCAGTTGACAGTTGTGTTGTGTGTGATGTTGTGGTACTTTCCATCAGCTGATGTGGCTGGTAAAACACGAAACCAGGCTCTGTTTATATTATAGTATTATATAATAATAAAGTGGTTGACAATATATTTCAATTTGTGCTTTCAATAAGTGAATGGCTCAGATCAAGTGTCTCATTAGATTAGATTTATATTGTAGAATGAGAATCATCTTGTGTTTCACATGTATAAATTCAAGAGTTTGGATGTGATTTGTAAGATTGAAATTTATTTAAAGGAGAATAATTGTAATCAGGCTTAGACATTCAGTGGCATCAAATAAAACATTGTTCGAGCCTGGAACTAATCGTTCTTATTGGCTCATGAGGGGGAAGGGGAAGCAATTTCACCGGTTACTACAACGAGGGAGGTTTGATCATGCATTGGCAGTTTCCGCTCTCTCTCAGTCCGCAGTTTACTTACTCTCACTCTCTCTCTCTCTCTCTCTCTCTCTCTCTCTCTCTCTCTCTCTCACTCTCACTCTCTCTCTCTCACACTCACTCTCTCTCTCTATCTCTCTCTCTCTCTCAATGACTTCTTCACTGACATCCCTGTAAGTTTGGACCAAGCTCGTGCTCACTTTGACTCTCTGCCTGATTTTCATCCCAATGAGGACTTCTACTTCTCCAATGTCACGGAGCAAGAGGTCTTCTTGGCTGTTCATCGAGTGAAGAGTAACGCTGTTGGTGCAGACGGTATCAAATTCAAAATTCAAATCTTATTGATTCTCAAAAAAATATATACAACACTTTCAAGACAAAAAAATATATATATAAGAATCTACACCTGCAAAGAAACCCTGTGCGCAGGAGTTGGGAACTTGATCCCAATCAAGTTCATCAAAATTATCCTTCCTTTTATTCTCTCATTTCTCACCCATTTGATCAATACCTCACTTTTAACGTCCGTTTTTCCTAATGACTGGAAGCTGTCCATAGTGATTCCCTTGAACAAGATCCCTAACCCTCTCTCTCCATCTGATTACAGGCCTATAAGCTTACTGTCCGTTTTGTCCAAGGTTCTGGAAATTATCGTTCACTCCCAATTAAGCTCATTTATCCATGGTTCTGGATTGATTGGTGACTTTCAATCGGGGTTCCGTAGTGGTCATAGCACCACCTCTGCACTCCTGAGAGTCACTGACGACATTCGTAGGGCTATGGATGGTAGAGAGTTAACAGTTCTAGTCCTAATAGATTTGAGTAAGGCATTCGATAGCATTTTCCATCCTAGTTTACTCTATAAACTCAGAAACTTAGGTTTTTCCAACTCCACTGTGGCATGGGTGAGCTCCTATCTCCAGGGTCGGTGTCAGTGTGTGAGAGTTGGGGATGCCTCTTCACGGTGGCGTGAAGTGAACAGAGGAGCTCCTCAGGGTTCGGTATTGGGTCCTCTGCTGTTCAGCATCTACATAAATGATGTGACAAGCACTCCACTTACGACCAGACATCACCTGTATGCCGACGACTTGCAAATATACCGGCACTGCAAGAAAAATGACTTCGACATCACAGTTGATGAAGTTAATGCTGACTTGACTCGTTTGGTACGATGGACTGAGAATAATGGACTGAAAATTAACGAGACTAAATCAAAATCAATAGTGATAAGTTATTCAAGACTTTTAAACACACTTGACATAACTAACGGACCATTTATAAAATTGAATAACGTACAATTGCAATACAGTTCTGACGTGAAAAATCTAGGACTTGTAACAGGGTCATTGGGGGGATCATGACATTGAAGAGGATCTCTGACTTCATTCCCTTTTCAACGAAGGTTATGTTGGTCAAGACTCTGATCTTCCCGATCTTCAACTACTGTGACATTGTGACTCTTGACATGACAGTTCAACTTCTGCAGAGGATGCAGCGTGCACATAATTACTGTGTTCGCTTTATCTTTAACCTGAGACGTGACGACCATGTAACTGAATACTTTAACAGACTTGAACTCATGAAGCTGCGTGAGAGTAGATCACATCATGCTTTGTGCTTCCTCTATAAGATATTGAAAACTAAAACCCCCTAAGTATCTGGCAGTAGAGTACCGTTACTTGGGTGATTTTGGTCGTGGAGGAACGCGGCATGGATCCAATCTGCTGGCTGTCCCAACACATAGGACTGTCATGTACAACAAGTCGTTCCTTGTGACAGCCTGTAGTTTGTGGAATTCTCTGCCTGCTGAGCTAAGGCTTGTTGAAGGACATCGTCGGTTCGGTGCGGCTGTCTTGCGGTGGATCAGAGGTGGTGGACTCGGCTGGAATGCTCACTGAATCTTAACGTGTGTGTTGATGTGTGTGTGTGTGTCCTTTCTTCCTTCTTTAATTTATTCCTCTCTTTCTTCTTTTCTACTTCTATCGAAATGATCTATGGATTTTGAACTGACGTTTCTTCTGTTTCCACTTTCCACTTTCCTCTTTTCTTCTTATTGTATTCTTTTCACTGATTCAAATTAGGAAGAAATTGTAAGAAGTTTTCTTTCTTTGGTTCGCTATTTGGAAGTTTTTTATTATTTTGTAAAATTAGTTTTTTTATCTTATAATCTTTGTTGTACAGTGTTTTAGTTTTACTTAGAATTGGATTGGAGGGTTAAGTGTAAGAGAGGGCCGGCTGCGCCCTAACTTCGCCCTCCTAGGTTTTTAATAAAGGCAGTCAATCAATCAATCAATCAATCAATCTCTCTCTCTTATTCTTTTGTTTGTACAGCCCACCCATCATTCCGATATTTCTTCGATTCAGAACCTTCATTTTTTGCAATATCTGTTTTTTGCTTTTTGCCTTGTCAATTGATGGGGTAGAATATTTCTACTCACTTTGACTTGCAAAATAATGACTAGAACTAAAACGATTCCTTATTCTACCTGTACTCACCACTCATCCTCGGCTTTGGAATATCTTTTCAAATTAGATGTATTCAATGTATTAGAGTAATTAGATTGAATTCAATGAACATGATAATTTCAAGTACTGATACTATAATATCATAATACACAATATTATCAATAGAAATAAAAATCTCAGTACCCTTTTTGAATTATTTTATCACAACATGTTTTGGACATTCATGCCATTTTCAAGTGATTTTTATTTGAAGGTACTGAGATTTGTATTTCTATTCATATTACAAGTAGCCCTAAACAGAAAAGATACAATATTATCATTATGATTGACTTGAAAATATCTCTTACTCTTATTGATTGTTGTTGAGATCTTACAAGTAATGAAAACATGATGTACAATATCAATATATCGTATACAGAGCTACTATGAATGAGGTGCAGTTTACTGATCCACTGGCCAATAAGATACTAAACCAACTCAATCATTCAAACTAATCTCAAGCAATAAACCTCTGTGATGGTACGGGTTCCGGATTTGTTATCACACATTCAAATTATTATTTTTCAACATTAAAAAAGAAATTCAATTCAATGCTTGATTGATTCTAAACTTTGTAATTCGATTCTAATTGATTTGATACTTATATAGAGTGAGCAATAAATGGCGACAGTGTTCAGATAACTATATAAAAACTCTTGAAGACAGTGGACTACACATCACTACTTGTCAGTTGCGAGATAACTCACATAGAAAGTTCATTGACCGGAGTCTCACACATTCCATGCATCGCATTTATTTGCTGTGATCCTTTTTGATTATTCGTTCAGTCCTGTCAAGAAAAAACAATATGCTTCACATCCGGTTTCACGAAAGCTAATTCTAATGATAACCGGCCAACATTTTCACAAACTCAGTAGGTAATGGAAGATGTATTTCATCCGAAATTGAATTTTTGAATCGTGAAGTTATAAATATGTTGTAACTGATGGTTGGGGGTTGTCACTATGGGAGACATGATGTTCTTAAAAAGTGAGCATAAATGTGAATCAGTAACATAAAGACAAAAATACGGTGTATGGCCTAGTGCAAGAACTACCTATGTCAAAATACCAACTTTCTCACAAATCAGCTTGTATTTTCGAACTACGGCATTTCGATACGGAAATGCGAGTGCTAGAAGTTCAGAAGTAGACATTGGTAGTTCTGGCACGGAGTATGAATGAAAATCTAAAAACATGTGTCTTGGTCAATCTAAAAACTATGACTTCATTAGTAGTTTTCGCACTCTGAGATTGATTGATTGATTGATTGAGTACTTTATTTATGTAGATTACAATATATACTGGCTTATACACTTATATACAATAGCTTACAATACAGCAAAATTATAGATGAATTTACATAATATAGACTAAGAAAATAATTATTGAACTGTATATGATATGAAAAAGCAGTTTGTAATTTAATAACTATAGATATAATCATATTGTTATGCATCTACATAAATTGGCGGAGCTTTGGACATATCAATGTCCATTCTTCGGAAAGAATATTAAAAATATCCTCCCCATTAACTCCCTACCAAAGAGTGAATAACTAAATCATTACATTGGTAGTAAAAAATTTATAACTTTTTATTGCTTGAGAAAGAACATTGGCACTTCTGGAACTGAAAATAATCGATATTAGTGATGTGAAATGAAATTGAAAAGATTTTATTCATCCAAAAAACAGTATGATAACAGGAAAATCTGTTTATCATCGTAATGTAATGATTTAACATAATGATAAGGTTATTTTATATGAATGAATAAAACAAAAAACATGATGTATCAGTTGTATTAGACTCATTTTTGAAAAAAATTGACATTGGTAGTTTTTGCACCAGGCCACAGTGACATATACCGGTGACAAAAATATTGGTGAACTTTTACAGTATAATAAATTATAGAAGTAGTCGTGGAGTCAAGGCATAAAAGTGGAGAACGGTGAACTTCCATCGCGGGCGTTCTTGTATGTTGAAAAACGAGCAACGTATGAGAGGAAAAAGATAAAAATATGTTCCGGAAGTCCCGCCTTCAGCCTTCCTAGCTCGTTTCTTATTCATGACGTAACACTGTGAATGGAGGACTACGATCATTTAAATGCCCTTCAAAGCTTGTATGATCTGAACCGCAACCGCCCAAACTGGCAGCTACAGTACATACAAAATGGCCGAATCACTGATAACAGAAAGTGCTCTCAGTAGAATCACTCAGTGCCAGTTGCACAAAAGCCGGTCAAGTTTTAATCGTGATTAATTCCACGAGAGACGAGACCGAATCAGAGAAACCGTCTTACCATAAAAGCCTTCTCTGATTGGCTCTCGTAAAATTAATCACGGTTGAAATTTAACCGGCTTTTGTGCAACCGGGCCTCTATATGAAGGATGATGAAGATAATGCAGTGATCGATCATGATCGCTAGAAAGTACTATAGTTGGCGGGGGATGGGGGTGATGGTGAGAAAGTACTAGTTGTGGCGGGGGGAGGGGGTCGTTGTAGTAAGATTGTGTCATGATAATATATCGGGTCAGTGATATACAGTTGAAAGGGGCGGGAGTTCTAAAGAATTTTTTGTTTGCTATTGTTTTATACTAGAATTTATTGCACTTCAAATTTCTCCCAGGGCTCTTCTTGAATTGTATTGTTACAACAACCCTAAGGATTTCAAGTGTTTATCTATGACGGAAGTAGACAGTGGACATAAATAATAGGAATTTTGATTTAATGTACGTTAGTACAGTAATTTATAGCATAATTTAAGAAAAAATGTCGGTTCACAATATAGGTTGAGCAGAACACTGAGAACATGGTACAAGTTGAGCAAACATTCCAAGTTTTGAAATGTTATGGGGCAAGCTGCCATAAGTTGCTGTAGAAGGCTGCATCAGGACGTAGCTCAGCCACGCAGAGAGCCATCTGCGATCCCATGAATTAAGTAATCTATATCTTGTATCACTCTTAAAGATGTAGGAATATAATTATTATTCAACGAAAATCCCAAATGAATGCTGCAAATCACCCCGAAGACTTCTGCTACTGCATACATTGACAACAGGGTTAACAGCTAGATGGAAATTCGATGAGAACTACTATCCAAAAGTTAGTTGCCAGCCCGGGAATCGAACCCGGTACCTCCCAATTGCTAGTCAGGAATGCTTACCCTTACACCAAACTGACAATCTCTGGATAGCAGCGCTCATTTTATACGAAACCATAGCAGCCAACCAGGTACAGATGGAATTAAATAGAGAATACATTCATTTGGGATTTTCGTTGAATAATAATAATATATTAGTTAGCATTTAAATGTATTCACTATTTAATTCCATCTGTATGTGAGAAATATTTTATTTGCAAGTCATTTTTCAGTATGATTCAAACTTCTAATATGGTAAATACGATTTTATTATCATGTGTTCAAAATATTATTCATTGAAATAAAAAAATTGACAAAATTAAACAGTTTCTGGAATGAACTCAAATCAATAAGTTGTTTTGAGATTGTGTAAGGTTTTAAGAAATAAACAGAAGTTTATTGAAGTGTGATGGAAATTGTTATTGAAGGATAATAAATAACTGCAAATATTAACTCAAAGTAACAAAGCATTTTCTCTCGACCTTTCTCTGTTTTCAACTCGGGTGTTTTCTACCAGTTGATAGTATGTCTTGTAGAGAATTAGCTTTTGATGATAGTAGTTGTTAACAACATATAATTAGCATTGTTTATACACCAACCCAAACAGTCAAATCAGCCATTAGTTGTTTTCACACCGATATGTCGCCGATACGACAGGACAGAACAGAATTTATTTACTCTGATGGACAGCATTATAATCTGTGTAAAGTAAGTTGAGACGTGGCCCTCCATCCGAAGAAATTACAGGGTTGCCAATTCGTGTAAAATTACAACTTTCTCAAATTTCCAATTCAATGTCAGAGTTAGATGTAGAATATCATCCCCGATATCCTAGTAGTGCTAAAAAAGTTTCAGGGTTGAAGGATTAAGAGGAAATTTAACTTTTCTGATAAAATTGGAAACATCGCGAAGATTTGTTTTTCTTCTGAATATCACTTCTCTCAGAATCATTGGGCGTCGTAATGCGTATTAATTTTATATCAAATTAACGGAGAGAATGTCTCCTTTCTATTGGTGTATAATTTTTATTCGACCTATAGTTATTTTTTAATTAATGGTTCTGTTCGTCAATGTCGAGACATTTCGAGCAGAAAACATGAAATTTTCGACATACTAGAAACTTTTTTGTTTCAAAAGATAAGTAGGTGGTGAAAGCGTGAAAGTTTCTCAGAAATAATTGAAATTATTTTTCCAACTGTCAAACATACTCGGAAGAACGAATTTTAGCCTCTCAGGAGTTCCAAAGTCAAGGACAGCGGCTGAATGGTGTGCCACCATATGCTATCAATAGCTGGGATCAACAAAAACAAAATACAGAACGATTGAAAAATTCATCAACTGCAGGCCACATGATTATAAATAGTGAAAATGACAACCTCGCCTCGAAATTTTATTTAATAATCCAAGCCTTTCTAGAGGCAATCAGCTGCTTGCGTTTGAAATAATTCAGTCAAATATCTTGTAAATTGCCAGCCTTTAGCATACAATTTGGTACACAATGCATGCATACCATGCAGCCGCTCTCCTAACTTAAAAACTCCTTGGAGACTAAAATACGATCTTGTGACTACTTTTGACAATGGAAAAAATAATTTCATTTATTTCTGAGAAACTTTCTCGCTTTCACAACCCACTTATCTTTCGGAACAAAAAAGTTTCTTGCATATCGAAAATGTCATGTTTACTGCTCGAAATGTCTCGACATTGTCGAACATAATCATTAATTGTAAAATAACTATAGGTCGGGTGAAAATTATCCAGACACCGATAGAAAGGAGACATTCTCTCCGTTAATTTGATATAAAATTATTACGCATTACGACGCCCCATGATTCTGAGAGAAGTGATATTCAAAAGAGAAACAAATCTTCTCGATGTTTCCAATTTTTTCATAAAAATTTTCTTTTAATCCTTCAACCCTGAAACTTTTTCAGCACTATTAGGATATCGGGTTTTTAGCACTTTAAACTTCAAACTTTTTTAGCACTATTAGGATATTGCATTCTACATCCAATTGGAAATACGAGAAAGTTGCAATTTTACACGAATTGGCAACCCTGTAATTTCTTCGGATGTAGGGCCAAGTCTCAACTTATAAACATACTGAAGGCGGAGTGGAGCGGAGATTGGCGTGGTGTAGTCAGAGCGTTCATGATACACACTGGAAGCGTTTGAGCGTCAAGCGTCAAGGGCCTAGAACAGTAGAGTAGAAAGGTACAAGAGTAGACCAGACTGGCACTCGCTCTGTGACACTCCGCTTGTAGACGCTCCAAAAAACAAACCAGCTTGTTCTTACGTTTGACGCCACGCTCCGCTCCGCTCTGCGAGTAGACGCTTCCAGTGTGTTGCAGATCATTACTTAACATGATCTTGTTCACGACGCTCCTCAACGCCACGCCACGCTCCGCTTTCAGGTGTTTGTACCCTAAGAGGATGCTGTGGTTTATAACTACGCAAGGTCTACTGTTCACAGAACTACTGGTAATTAAAAAGGAACATACCGGTTCTTCTAAAGAGCAAACTTCAGTCTTCTGGGATCCTTCTTTGCAAATCGTTCAATGATATTTTCAATATCCACATGAGTGTACCAATATACAGTATGTAGTACGAAACAATATTTCTAGATCCTATTGCAAAAGAACCCAACATTTGAAATTTCACTACATACAACTTACTAAAACCGTTTGGGGAGAAGAATTTTTCCAAATGTAAATACACTGTAAAATCAGGTAGTATGTTTTTCAAGTGTGATCCACATGAGCTTCAATAAGTTTAGAATATAAATGAAATTTAATAATTTAGAAAATAGATTACATAAGATAAACGTGAACCAGCCAGGTAGGTCAATCACCAATCGAATATGGACTGATTACAAAAGGCTGGCCAATCACCATCTTCAATATGGACTGGATGGCCTGACTGACTGTCCGCTTCATGTATTAGGTATAATCAGCGTGTACAAAGGTGTCCGCACCTTTAGATTAGAATCTGAATGAACACCTAAAAATCAACGAACTTCAACCTTGCTTAACATGTACCTATACTATTTCATGGCGATACTATGACATGTATAATAAATGATGATGATGATGAACCTCTGAAATCAACTCATGAAAATGTGGGTTATAAAAATAAGATTGAAATTATGAAGTTATGTAGTTCAAGTAGTTCTAGACTATGTAAACCATTGATATAGAGAATATATAGATATAGAGATATAGAGAATATATGATATAGAGACTATATATATCAACTATTTAAACTATATAAACCATTGATATAGAGATATAGAGAATATATGATATAGAGACTATATATATCAATGATGTAGACTATATAGTTTCATTCTGTGACGTTTGAGGTTATGTCTAACCTATATATACCGAACTTCATTCAATTTGAATGCTTAGATAATATATTAAGAAGACGCTAAAATGAATGAAGATATGCCACAATATATATACAATACAAAATGTCAACCTGGAATAACGTCGTGGATGTAAATTTGTGCAGTTTGTAGCGAGGAGCAAATCTGAGTGAGCTGACCTAAACAAGATTGAGCTAACCGAGGGTAGCAAAAGCAAAAGCTTCCAAGGGTAGCGAAGAGGCACCCTTAAGGTGAACACTTTTTCACAAGGAGGAAAGCAGAATTAAGACGTCACGATAAGTATGACGTCATGGATACATATATCGATATCCATAGTTGCTTAGAATCGATAGTTGCTTATTAGAATCGATAGTTTTAGTCACAGAATACTATGTATTTACAGAATTTATTACTGAATGTACTCCGTGGTTTAGCAGCCTAGTTGGCAGAGCGTAGAGCGACTATTAAGAATTTCTGATACAGTATTAAAATTAAAGAGCTTAAAATCATGGTCATTTAAAGTAGCTTACTTTTTATAGTAAAGTCACTACCGTAGCGATCTTTTAGTCTTGTACAAGACTGAAAGATCATTAAAAAGAACAAGATTTGAAGCTTTAAATCTTTTTTCTTTTAAAGTAACTTACTAGTGTCTAGCGACCTTTTTGTCTTGTCAAATATTGTATAAGATTTGAAGCTCTTTAATTTTTTGGGTGGATCATGTAAATACGCCTTACTGAACTCTTAGATAGTACCTAATGAATAAGTTATTTTTATTCTCTTGTAATGTAATATTTATTCAATTGGGCTTCTTTAGTAGAGGGTGGTTTGGAATCGACCTAAAACTTTTCATCACTCATCATCAGCATTCGCATTACCAAAGAACAAGCATAGGGCTTATATGTGGGCATCACCAAGACCAAAAAAAGAAAAGATAAACTCAACTATAGATTCACTTTCTTATAAATATTATGGTACTGTATTAACTATATGAGATGAATTAACAGTTGAATTTTCTCATTGAATTCTTTAGTAGCTTAATAAAGGTACATTAACCAAACGTTTTCCAGTTTGCATTTTTATTTGAAAAAATGTAAAAGCATGGATAAACGCGGGTAGGCCTGTTTATTCTCTTGTTTTTGAAGTAGAATTAAATGAATTTAAGGTGCGTTCACAATGCGGTTAAGAGAAGCCTATCTTAATAATTTAAGGTAATAAAATGAATGACAAGTACAGGTAAGCAAAATGAATACAACTGAATAGGGTTACAAACTTGCTTTTATATTTTTGAAATTTTTAATTAACATGAATGACAAAGTGGCAAAATTCTTACAAGTAAGAAAATTAATCAAAGTGTTTTACCAGAGCATGATTCATAAATTTCAAGGCACTTTCAGTATCATAACATAAACATAACCAATTCTTTCAACATGCAACTGCCAATCAACAAAGATCAAAATCAAAGTATCGTATCGTTGTCAAATCAATAAATTATCGTTTCTAAGCAACTTGGATATCGATATAAGTATCCATGACCTCATTTTATCATGACGTCGAGACTCTGCTCTCCTCCTTGTGAAAAAGTGTTCACCCACCCGAAAGGTGGCGGCGCTCAGAGGAAAAATTCTTCTCCTATCGCGCACACTGGAGGCGCGCCGCGCAGCCACAGAGGAAAAATTCCGCTCCGTATTCTCCCAAAAGTTCCGGCAGCGGAATAATTCCACGGCGTCCACGGCTGCTTCCGCCGTGCACACGGCCGCCTCTAGTGTGCTCATTCTAACTTATTTACATGAAAAGAATTCAACTGGAATAATTCCACGCCGCCCACGGCTGCGCGGCGCGGCGCGGCGTGTCTCCAGTGTGCTCTGTGCTTAATAGTGTGCAAAATCATCGTCGTCTACAGCCGTACAGCCGAACGATATAACCTTAGGTAGAATTAGGAACGTTATAATCTTAGGTAGAATCTGTGGAACAAATCGTAGCTGAAAGCTATACGAATTCGGCAATTCTGTATATTTCTCCGTGTTTCTAGTAAGTATAGTTCAAAATGAATAAGGAAAGCCGAGAAGAAAGATGCTGTTTTCTTCAAAACACTTCCAAAGGGGGGGGGCCCTCGTTGTCAGCCACTCTGTTAATTTATTGCAGTGTTTTCGCTCACCGATCTCAGCCCATCTCACTCACACTTCCTTTCAGTATAGCGCTATCTCACTCCTACTCTCAAAAACCGTTCACTGAAGGGAGTGATGCTGACTGCAAAAGAAACAAAACTAACACACTACTTGTGAACGGGTCGATGTCAAACGAGGCAAACGACATAAGAGTCCTGCGACAGTCGAGGACTCTTCAATTTTCGTACACCCCGACAGTCGAGGCCTACGACCGTAGAGGACTGGAAAACAGTCCTCTACTGTCGCAGGCCTCGAATGTCGTCGGTCTCGACTGTCGCGCCCCCTTGTGAACACTCGGTAGCAGATATGATTAGATTCACGCTGGACAGCAAACACCATCTAGCTAGCCGCATCATTTTAACGCACCACTGTCCTACTAATAAACAATAGCTACGTTACA
>NW_024093041.1:0-15171 GCF_014356525.2 Nilaparvata lugens | reverse complement strand
ACTCTTTTGGGCCTAGGCGGAAAGAAACCTGTTCTGACGTCAGACGAGAGTCGTCTGCAAACAATGTCTTTCAGATCTACGTAGGGACTGCAAAACAGCTGCTTTCTGTGCAGTGTGGCGAAAATGTATCTTTCCTCCTCATTCTTTTATTTTCTTTCAGCCATCATCCTCATCACTTCTCAACTTTCTCTCTCCCACTTCTATCAACAATTTATTTCTCCCCATTCGCTTCTCCTCTCCTTCGTCCTTCTCCTCATCTCATATACTTCTTCTTACTTCACCTCCTCACCATAACAACATGATTATTATCTATAGTTATTATATTACAAATTGCTTTTTCATATCATATACAGTTCAATAATTATTTTCTTATTCTATATTATGTAAATTCATCTATAATGTTGCTGTATTGTAAGCTATTGTATATAAGTATATAAGCCAGTGTATATATTGTGATCTACATGAATAGAGTACTCAATCAATCAATCAATCAATTTCCACTTTTTCTCTTCTTCCTTCTCTTGTTGTCTACTTCACTATTCTTCACTTCTTCCTTGTTATAATAATCTCCTTGTCAATCACCTCACTCTTTATATCACATTATTATACAGTAGTTCTGTGAACAGTAGACCTTCACGCCGTATTCTCATCCACAACTACTGATTGAAAACATAGACCTTATGAAAAACAGAAATAGACGGCTTATCCACACCTCTGTTTAATCACTGTCAGCTGATTTATGATGAATAATTCTATAGTATGATTTTACTCTAATATTGGCGTATAAAGGAGGCTCCTTTTTCCTCTGATATATCCTTGAAATGCAAAATTCCAAAACCTTGTATATACGTCGACGCGCAATTAAAAAAGGAACATACCTGTCAATATTCATGGAAATCTATTACCGCGTTCGCCGTAATGCGTAACAATAAACATATAAACATTTGAACATTAAGAGCAATGCAAACCGTCGATTGAATCTTAGACCTCACTCCGTTCGGTCAATTACCGTTCAAATTGCTTCCAATCGTCACTCAGTGAAATCCTTCAAAACGCAGTATAAGCTAAACTGTCATTCAATGTAAATTATTGTATAAACAAGTATACATTGTCACATACATGAATGAATAACTCTTATCTAATCCCTTTTTTACCATGTTCCAATCATCTGTCATCATCCTCCACCTCCTCCTCTTCCTCCTCCTCCACTCTAGATCTTTTTGACCGAGCGAAGTGAGGTCTAAGATTCAAGTCGACGGTTTGGCATTTCTCTTAATGTTTGAATGTTAAATGTTCATATGTTTTTATGTTGCGCATTTACGGCGAAACCCGGTAATAGATTTTCATGAAATTTGACAGGTATGTTCCTTCTTAATTTCGCGTCGACGTATATACAGGTTTTTGGGAA
Source organism: Nilaparvata lugens (assembly GCF_014356525.2). Taxonomy (NCBI): domain Eukaryota; kingdom Metazoa; phylum Arthropoda; class Insecta; order Hemiptera; family Delphacidae; genus Nilaparvata; species Nilaparvata lugens. The sequence continues at coordinate 13,763 of NW_024093041.1, read as the reverse complement.
ATTTTGCATTTCAAGGATAATATCAAAGGAAAAAAGAGCCTCCTTCATACGCCAATATTAGAGTAAAAAATCAGACTATAGAATTATTCATCATAAATCAGCTGACAAGTGATTACACAGATGTTGGAGAAGCAGTATTGCTGTATTTCCATAAGGTCTATAGTTTCAATCAGGTACTTGTGGATGAGAATACTGCGTGAGGTCTACTGTTCACAGAACTACTAGTACTGTTCCTCCAACTAAGACTCTTGACCATTAGTGAGAGGTATCCATGTCACTTAAGCAATTTAGGATCATTCCCATGGATTTATGACAACTTTACCTGATCTATGACCAATTAGTAATATAAACTGAATCAATTGTACCAATAATTGATGGTTATATCAATGATATTAATCATATGTGAGTACTATAACATGGAATTATGGTCTTTGAGGTTATAGTAATGTACATAATTTATTGGAGCAATTTCGTTGATGAGAGACAGCTGTATTGGATATTATACATCAGTGTTATGCTTCTCCACCTTCTACTCCTTCTCCTCCTTCTCCTCCTTCACCTCCTTCTCCCCCTTCTCCTCCTTCTCCTCCTTCTCCTCCTCCTCCTACTTCTCCTCCTTCTCCTCCTTCTCCTCCTTCTCCTTCTTCTCCTTCTTCTCCTCCTTCTCCTCCTTCTCCTCCTTCTCCTCCTTCTCCTCCTTCTCCTCCTTCTCCTCCTTCTCCTCCTCCTCCTTCTCAACCTTCTCCACCGCCCCTCCAACAACTACTCTTCCCCTTCTTCACTTTATCTTTGTCCTCCTCCTTTTCCTCGTCACTCCACTCCTACTTCTCCTTTCCCTCCTATTTCATCTACTCCTCATAATTCTCCTCCTCTTCATCTTGATCCTCCACATTGTCAACTCTCTTCTTCGTCATTCATCTCCCTCCTTTTCCCTCTCTCTCATATTTCATAACTTAAAAATCTACTGAGTCGCATTCACACAACTTTCCTTGGTTATAAAAATTTCTGCAAAAACTGCCTCGTGTGTCTCCAGCGTAACAGTCGAGTTTTCAAAAATTATAATTCAAAATTGATCACCTGACGAGATCATGTCTACTTTTTCTCCCAGTAAATGATTCAATAGAATCAACAGTAGCCTCACTCATCAAGTTTTGCATTTGAATAATCACATTTTCTCGAATTTCGAGCTCATTTTCCACTTTTGGTGAAAATGCTAATGGACATTAATTGTATGGATTTTTATGCTCATTCTTCCCCATCAACAATTTTTCGTTAGAATTGTTTCTGAAGCCTGATAATAGGAAATCTAAAACAAAACTTTGCATAAATTGGGCGGAGCAGCTGATATTTTCAGAGATATGGAACTTGTGGCAGTTGATAGAACTTATCAATGACATTTTCAAGTATGAATTTGAACAAAATCGTTGAAGCCGTTTTCGAGACACACACACCACACACACACACACACACCCCACACACACACACACACACACACATACAGACCAATACCAAAAACCACTTTTTTGGTCTCAGGGGATCTTGAAACGTATAGAAATTTAGAAATTGGGTACCTTAATTTTTTTCGGAAAGCAATACTTTCCTTACCTATGATAATAGGGCAAGGAAAGTAAAAATAATATTCTTCTACTTCTCTTCTTTTTTTTCTTCTTCTCCGTCATCCCTTCTTTTTTCTCTCATCTCTTCTTCTCTTCTTGTTTTTCTCCTTCAAATTTTTATGATCTTCAGTTAAATTTTCTACTCCTCTTTCTCCTCTTCCTTCTCTTTCTCCTTTTCCTATACACCTCCCGTTTCATCTCCCTCTCCAACTCCACTCCTCCTTCCCATCCTCCTACTGCACCTACTTCTTCCTCTCCTGCTCCTCCTCCTCCTACTCCTCCCTCCTCCTCATTCTCCTCCTCCTCCTCCACCATGACCTCACCCTCTAATTCCAGATAAACCCAGAATATTCTAAACCATTTATCCCCGACTATTCCAGAGCTACATGGGAATATTTTAGAGGTAGACTACTATGCGATAGTATGCTAGAGGTGAAATCATTAGGGAATTCCCTCACAATTGGGAATTAACGGACAAAAGTATCCCTTTGTAGGAAGAGCATTCGTAATTAACATGAATAATTAATCACCCAATCCGCAATTAAACAGCCACTGAATCAATAGAACACCCCGGTAAACAGATGAGGCACTTTTTCGAGCGGACTGTACTTTCACTGTCTCTTTTGTCCGTTCCTTTATTCTCTCTATCCTCTTTGCACACAATTTCTACTATAGTGGGGTCCACACAAAGCAGATAGCGAATGTATCAAATCATAGTGTTGTGTATCAAGTTGACATGATACTGTATCACATCGTGTTGATACTGTATCATGTTGTGGTTGTTCATGTTGTATAGTGAGGTCCACGTTATAATGACAGTATTCGATCAACTTCAGTTTTGCTATCCTTGTCTATCATTCCACAAAGCAGATAGCGAATGTATCAAATCATAGTGTTGTTTATCAAGTTGACATGATACTGTATCATATTGTGTTGATACTGTATCATGTTGTGGTTGTTCTTGTTGTATAGTGAGGGCCAGTCCACGTTATAATGGCAGTATTCGATTAACATTGGTGTTGCTATCCTTGTATATCATTCAACAAAGCAGATAGCGAATGTATCAAATCATAGTGTTGTGTATCAAGTTGACATGATACTGTATCATATTGTGTTGATACTGTATCATGTTGTGGTTGTTCTTGCTCCATAGTTAGGTCCACGTTATAATGGCAGTATTCGATCAACTTCGGTTTTGCTATCCTTGTCTATCATTCAACAAAGCAGATAGCGTATACATCAAATCATAGTGTTGTGTATCAAGTTGAGATGATACTGTATCATATTGTGTTGATACTGTATCATGTTGTGGTTGTTCTTGTTCTATAGTGAGGTCCACGTTATAATGGCAGTATTTGATTAACATAGGTGTTGCTATACTTGTCTATCATTCAACAAAGCAGATAGCGAATGTATCAAATTATAGTGTTGTGTATTGAGTTGAGATGATACTGTATCATATTGTGTTGATACTGTATCATGTTGTGGTTGTTCTTGTTCTATAGTGAGGTCCACGTTATAATGACAGTATTTGATTAACATTGGTGTTGCTATTCTTGTCTATCATTCCACAAAGCAGATAGCGAATGTATCAAATCATAGTGTTGTGAATCAAGTTGACATGATACTGTATCATATTGTGTTGATACTGTATCATGTTGTGGTTGTTCTTGTTCTATAGTGAGGTCCACGTTATAATGACAGTATTCGATCAACTTCGGTTTTGCTATCCTTGTCTATCATTCCACAAAGCAGATAGCGAATGTATCAAATCATAGTGTTGTGTATAAATTTGAGATGATACTGTATCATATTGCTAGCTTTTGTGTAGTTAATAATAATAATAATAATAATAATAATATCGAGTGACCTGGCTGGCTCAGGTCTGGTGTCAGAGTTTTCAGGTCGTAACTGATCAATTTCAGGGCCTCTGACATGACCTAACGACTGCTTTTTAGGCAGGCTGGACCGACGGCTTAACGTGTCCATCCGAAACACGGGAGTGGCCCGAGATAAATATCTTGCCCGGGCCGGGATTTGAACCCGGGCCTCTGAATCATAAAGCCAGCATCTGATCCACTTCTCGACTACCGTTTTGTGTAGTTGAGAAGTTGATATTGTAGTAATTATTCATATTGAATGAAAAGACTGAGAAATTGTCAAAAACCACAGATTATTGATATACTCAAAGACCGGTTCGGTTATTAAAACATGTCAATCTCTGATAACAATTATTATGAACGGAGTTCATCAGAGATCGACAATCAATGGTGTAATAACCGAAACCAGTCTTCCTAAGTGTCTATAAATCTGTGGTTTTTGACAATTTCTCAGTCTTTCTCATTCAATATTTTGTCTAAGTTTATTTATCTTTTGTAACTCGTTTTTTTTCTGTAACTGGGCACCCGCCTAAAATCTGTGGGTTTGACAGGACCCTCAATTGTCGTTATTGTGAATAAAAATTTCGATTTGAGTTGCATATCCCCTTAATTCCGTTTTATCCATCACCATGACTTTGAATGGAATCCTTGACAAAACTAACGGTGATTCAAACTCAAAAAATTCTATTTATAATAATTGAAGATATACTAGCGTAATAATTGTCAAGAAACTACTTTATTTCAATAAAAAATATCATTGTGATTTTTTATGTATATTTCGAAATATTTCTTTGTTTTTCCATCCTTTTCTCAGGAATTCGCAACATGTTTCTATCCTCTTCCATAGTGTTTCAGAATGTATTGACTTATAAAATGATTCTTACAGGACTAAGGATAAACATAGATTTTATGAAAAACAAATAATTAATTAAAATAGAATTAAAAATAAGTAGTTTAAGCTTGTGGTTTCTTCTCAATCATATTTATATAATCCATATTTTTATCCACGGATAAATAAATGAATAAATACATTTTCAGTCCAATCAGAAATTGTATATTGCTCTAATGGCGATTTCTGTCTTTTATTAATCCAATTGAAACTTTTTCCTTCGGGTACTTCTTTTTATTCTCCTTATCTTCCTCCACATCATCTTTGACCACCACCTTCTCCTCCTTCTTTTCCTTCTTCATCCCTCTCCTTCACACTATCCTTCTCCCCTCCTCTTCAACTTCCTCCTCCTCCTTCTTGTCCACCTTCACATCATCTCCCACCTCGGTTTCCTTCTCCTCTTCCTCCTCCACACCATCCTCAACCTACTCCTCCTCCTCCTCATCATCCTCCTCCTCGTACTCCTTCTCCTCCTCCTCCACTTCCTTAACCTACTACTCCTCCTCCTCCTTCTCCTCCTCTTCCTCCCCCTATTCCTCAACCTACTCCTCCTCCTCCTCCTCCTCCTTCTCCTCCTCATCCTCCTCATCCTCATCTCCCTCCTCCTTTTGGTAGAGAGTTAGTCCACATATTTTCATCAAGTATACTTATTTTTACAATTTTTATTTGTATACTTTTCAAATAAATTTTTTCCTCTCTTTCTTTTCGATATCTTACTCTCTCACCTCATCTCTTTCAATTTAGTAGAGAATTAGTGGGGAGGATATATTGAATATTGTTTCCGAAGAATGGACATTGATATGTTCAAAGCTCCGCCAATTCATGTAGATGCATAACAATATAAACACCTATAGTTATTATATTACAAATTACTTTTTCATATCATATACAGTTCCATAATTATTTTCTTAGTCTATATTATGTAAATTCATCTATAACTTTGCTGCATTGTAAGCTATTGTATATAAGTGTATAAGCCAGTATATATTGTAATCTACATAAAATAAAGTAATCAATCAATCCTCCAAATCCTCACACTCCTCAACATACTCCTCCTCCTCCTCCCCCTCCTCCTCCTCCTCCTCCTTCCCCTCCTCCTCCTACTTTTCCTCATCCTCCTTTTCCTTCTTCTCATCCAACTCCTCCACTCCTCCTCCTCCTCCTACTCCTCATCATCCTCCTCCTTCCCCTCCTCCTCCTACTTTTCCTCATCATCCTTTTCCTTCTTCTCATCCACCTCCCCCATCCTCCTCCTCCCTCCTCCTCCTCATCATCACTACTCCTTCCCCTCCTCCTCCAACATTTCCTCATCCTCCTTCTGCTCCTCCACTCTTACTCCTCCTCCACCACCACCTCCTCCTCCACATCATCCTCCTCCTCCCACTCTTTCACCACATCCTTTCAATCTAACACAACATATTCCTCCTAAATACGAGAACAAACACAAAACAAGCTTTTGTCAGGCAGAATACTAATTTGAAACATGTGGAAAACAAGAAACATTGAAACCCTGCAGTGGTGTGGGGTAATTTGGCGGCAAAACCGCACAGTTGGTAGCACTGAGTTCGCGGTTTTTTGGGCGGGAACAACTGCCATTGGTCTCTCTGCCAGAATTGGCGGCTGAGGTATGGTTTACATGCTACAGTATAGTTGAGTCTTATCTCTAGAGACAAAGAGAGAGAGTGAGAAAGTGTAGGTAGGTTGATAAATGAAAGGTGAGGGTGAGTTGAGAGATGTGAGAAAGAGAGAGTCAGTGAGAGAGAGTGTGAGTGTCAGAGAATGATTGAGAAGAGAAAGAGAGAGGGTGATTGATAGAGAGAAGGTCGAAGAGAAGATGTAAGAGAGTGGGAGGGAGAGAGTGAATAAGGAAAAGAGAGAGAGAGAAGGTGAGAAAGAAGAGAGCTTGTGAGTGAGAGGGAGTGGTTCAGGAAAAAATAGGGTGACAAAGAGGACAGGGAGTGAGATTGATTGATTGATTGATTGAGTACTTATTTATATAGATTATAATATATACTGGGTTATACACTTATATACCTTAGCTTGCAAGACAGCAACATTATAGATGAATTTACATAATTGAATTGTATATGATATGAAAAAGTAACTTGTAATAACTATAGATAATATTGTAATGCATGTACATAAATTTGGCGGAGCTTTGGACATATCAATGTCCATTCTTCGGAAAGAATATTCAAAATATCCTCCTCACTAACTCTCTACCAAGAGACAGAAAGAGAGAAAGTGTGTGGATAGGTTGAAAAATGAAAGGTGAGGGTGAGTTGAGATATGTGAGAAAGAGAGAGTCAGTGAGAGAGTGAGTGTGAGTGTCAGAGAATGATTAAGAAGAGAAATTGAGAGAGAGATTGATAGAGAGAAGGTCGAAGAGAGGATGTAAGAGAGTGTGAGGGGGAGAGTGAATAAGAAAAAGAGAGAGAGAGAGTTTGTGTAAGGGAGAGAATGAATGGAAGAGAGAGAGAGGGTGGGAAAGAAGAGAACTTGTGAGTTAGAGGGAGTGGTTGAGGAAAAAATAGGGTGACAAAGAGGACAGGGAGTGAGATTGATTGATTGATTGATCGAGTACTTTATTAATGTGGATTACAATATATACTGGCTTATACACTCATATACATAGCTTACAATACAGCAAAATTATAGATGAATTTACATAATGTAGACTAAGAAAATAATTCTATTGAACTGTATATGATATAAGAACAGCAATTTGAAATAACTGTAGATAATATTGTAATGCATCTAATGCATGTACATAAATTGGCGGAGCTTTGGGCATATCAATGTCCATTCTTCGGAAACAATATTCAATATATCCTCAACACTAACTCTCTACCAAAAGAGAGAATAAGAGAAATGGAGAGGATATAATGGGAAGAAAAGTATTTCCATAAGGTCTATAGTTTCAATCAGGTACTTGTGGATGAGAATACTGCGTGAGGTTTACTGTTCACAGAACTACTAGTACATTTATGCTGTAGGATTTTGGAACGATTTTTCGCATATCCGCATATGGCAATCATCTCGACCATGAAAATGAAATACAGATTCGAAAATCAAATCCAGATCCATTCGACAATCATGCAAGGAGGATTGATTGATGATTTATGATTGATTGATTGATTGATTGAGTTCTTTATTAATGTAGATTACAGTATACTGGCTTATACACTTATATACAATAGCTTACAATACAGCAAAATTATAGATGAATTTACATAATATAGACTAAGAAAATAATTATTGAACTGTATACGATATGGAAAAAGCAATTTGTGATAACTATAGATAATATTGTAATGCATGTACATAAATTGGCGGAGCTTTGGACATATCAATGTCCATTCTTCGGAAAGAATATTCAAAATATCCTTCCCACTAACTCTCTACCAAAAGACAGAGAGAGAGTGTGTGGGTAGGTTGAGAAATGAAAGGTGAGGGTGAGTTGAGAGATGTGAGAAAGAGAGAGTTAATGAGAGAGAGAGTGTGAGTGTCAGAGAATGATTGAGAAGAGAAAGAGAGAGGGAGATTGATAGAGAGAAGGTCGCAGAGAAGATGTAAGAGAGTGTGAGGGAGGGAGTGAATAAGAAAAATAAAGAGAGTTTGAGTAAGGGAGAGAGTGGATGGAAGAGAGATAGAGAAAAGAGCTAGTGAGTGAGAGGGAGTGATTGAGGAAAAACTAGGGTAACAAAGAGGACAGGGAGTGAGAGACAGATAGAGAGAGTGAATAGAAAGAGAGAGTTTGAGAAGGGGCAGAGGAGAGTGAGGAGGATGAGTGTGTGGGATGGAGAGAGTAGATGCGGTAGAGTGAGAATATGAGGGCGAAAGGACAGAGAAATAAAGAGGGTGTGAGGAAGAGAGAACTGAGGTCAATTTAATAATTGCTTCATTGAGGGTGAAGTTAGGACTCTGGGTCCCTCTGCCATACAACCCTGAGAGATTGATTGATTGAGTACTTTATTTATGTAGATTACAATATATACTGGCTTATACACTTATATACAATAGCTTACAATACAGCATAATTATAGATGAATTAACATAATATAGACTACGAAAATTATGGTACTTTATATGATATGAAAAAAGCAATTTGTAATAACTAATAGTATATTTCGCACCTAGAGCAGAAAATGAGATTTTTCCGGCTCGAAATCGGTTTTCAAGAAAAACATTTTTGCCCGTGGTGTGAACAATATATTTCGCCACACTACAGGTATTGCTGACAAAATAAATAAATAATACAAAATAAAGAATACTTGTTATCGTACCTATCTCTTGATTTTAGTGGTAGAAGATTTGCAGTCAGGATTTCAGATTCTTTTAAAATTTCACATGGAATATCACGGGCGTCGTCATCTTCAAGCATTTTTGAAAATTTGGAATGTGCTAATCAACAATAAATAATTGAATAAAAATGGTTGTGGAACGAATGATGGATTAGTTTGATACGAAACTCGAACTGAAATCATGGCGACTTTGTTGAAGAAAGTGGACACTCGCCCGATCTAGTGGATGACTTATTAACTATGGACTTCCATGTTAGTGGCTAGAAAGAGTACGGTTTCCCAGTCTAGGCCGGAAAGAAACCCTTTTCTGATGTCATATGGGAGTCGTCTGCAAACAAGGTCTTTCAGATCTATGTAGGGACTGGAAAACAGCTGCTTCTGTGCAGTGTGGCAAAGACAATTTTTTCCTGTGGTGCGAGCAATATTTTTCACCAAACTACAGGTATTGCTGACAAAAAAAATAAAGAATACAGAATAAAGAATACTCGTAAGTTATCGTACCTATCTCTGGTTTTAGTGATAGAAGATTTGCAGTCAGGATTTCAGATTCTTTTGAAATTTCATGGAATAATTAATTATCATGGGCATCGTCATCTTCAAGCATTTTGAAAATTCGTAATGCGCTAATCAACAATGAATGATTGAATAAAAAATGGTTGTGGAACGAATGATGGATTAGTTTGATACGAAACTCGAACTGAAATCATGGCGACTTTGTTGAAGAAAGGTGGACACTCGCCCGATCTAGTGGATGACTTATTAACTATGGACTTCCATGTTAGTGGCTAGAAAGAGTACGGTTTCCCAGTCTAGGCCGGAAAGAAACCCTTTTCTGATGTCATATGGGAGTCGTCTGCAAACAAGGTCTTTCAGATCTATGTAGGGACTGGAAAACAGCTGCTTCTGTGCAGTGTGGCAAAGACAATTTTTTCCTGTGGTGCGAGCAATATTTTTCACCAAACTACAGGTATTGCTGACAAAAAAAATAAAGAATACAGAATAAAGAATACTCGTAAGTTATCGTACCTATCTCTGGTTTTAGTGATAGAAGATTTGCAGTCAGGATTTCAGATTCTTTTGAAATTTCATGGAATAATTAATTATCATGGGCATCGTCATCTTCAAGCATTTTGAAAATTCGTAATGCGCTAATCAACAATGAATGATTGAATAAAAAATGGTTGTGGAACGAATGATGGATTAGTTTGATACGAAACTCGAACTGAAATCATGGCGACTTTGTTGAAGAAAGGTGGACACTCGCCCGATCTAGTGGATGACTTATTAACTATGGACTTCCATGTTAGTGGCTAGAAAGAGTACGTTTCCAGTCTAGGCCGGAAAGAAACCCTTTTCTGATGTCATATGGGAGTCGTCTGCAAACAAGGTCTTTCAGATCTATGTAGGGACTGGAAAACAGCTGCTTTCTGTGCAGTGTGGCAAAGACATTTTTTCCTGTGGTGCGAGCAATATTTTTCACCACACTACAGGTATTGCTGACAAAATAAATAAAGAATACAGAATAAAGAATACTCGTTAAGTTATCGTACCTATCTCTTGGTTTTAGTGATAGAAGATTTGCAGTCAGGATTTCAGATTCTTTTGAAATTTCACTTGGAATAATTAATTATCATGGGCATCGTCATCTTCAAGCATTTTTGAAAATTCGTAATGCGCTAATCAACAATGAATGATTGAATAAAAATGGTTGCGAAGCAAATGCTGAATTAGTTTGATTTGAAATTCGAACTGAAATAATGGCGACTTCAGATGAAGAAAGTTGACATTCGCCCGATCTAGTGGATGACTTATTAACTACGGACTTCCATGTTAGCGGCTGGAAAGAGTACGTTTTCCGGCCTAGGCCGGAAAGAAATTCTTTTCTGACATCAGACGAGAGTCGTCTGCAAATAAGGTCTTTCAGATCTACGTAGGGACTGGAAAACAGCTGCTTTCTGTGCAGTGTGGCGGAAAGATAATATTGTAATGCATCTACATAAATTGGCGGAGCTTTGGACATATCAATGTCCATTCTTCGGAAACAATATTTGAAATATCATCCCCACTAACTCTCTATCAAAGGGAGTAACTTCTCTCAGAGAGAGTGAGAAGGAGAGGAGAGTGAGAGAGAGTAGGAGGAAGAGTGATAGAGTAAGGACCAGAGATCGAGAAATAAAAATTCTCAATTTTATTACCAATTTATCCAATTTTAAGATATATTATAAGGATCTACAATAACCCAATATTGATTGATTGATTGATTGAGTACTTTATTTATGTAGATTACAATATATACTGGCTCATACACTTATATACAATAGCTTACAATACAGCAAAATTATAGATGAATTTACATAATATAGACTAAGAAAATAATTATTGAACTGTATATGATATGGAAAAGTAATTTGTAATATAATAACTGTTGATAATTATATTGTAATGCATCTACATAAATTGGCGGAGCTTTGGACATATCAATGTCCATTCTTCGGAAACAATATTCAAAATATCCTCCCTACTAACTCTCTACCAAAATATTAGATGAGAGAGAGGAGAGGAGAGGGATTAGATGAGAGGGGGGAGTAGTGGGAGAAGATACAGGGGAAGAAGTAAAAATGGGTAAAGAGGGAGAAAGTGGTTGAAGAAAAGGAAACGGAAGAGTAGAAGACAAGGGAGGAGGAAGAGAAGGAGAAGAAGAATAAGGAATACGAAGAGAAGCACTATATTTGGAATGTAATGAGAGAGGGTTGAAACCGAGGAATCAGTGAATATGAATGAGAATTGGTAATGAGACAGAGCAGATGTGTGTTACCATGTCACAGTATTTCATTATTAAATGTCAGCTAAATTAAATATCAACTCGCATCGCACGCCCTAAATGAGGTTTCGAGGTTTGCTTTAGAAACGTTTTGATACGTACTCCAACTGTATACTATAGTGGGATTTAGAGTGAGAGAAACTGTCTGCATTTGTTGAATGAGTATCATTTATGTTATTCTATATGGGATTCTGACAGTTTTAAGTTAATGTCACAATAAATTTAATTAATAATTTGAATTAATTATGTTGCTGGGATTTGGGGAACAGAATTTGGTTGCAATTATTATAGTTTGTAGTACTGTGTGTGGGAACAAGTTTAAGAGGAAGAAGGAGAAGAAGAAGAAGAAGAGGAAGAAGAAGGAGGAGGAAAAGAAGAAGAACAAGGAGAAGAGGAGATAAAAGAAGAAGCAGTTGGAGGAGAATGGGGAATAAGGAGAGGAAGAAGAAGAAGTAGAAGGAGAAGAAGAAGCAGTTGAAGAAGAATAAAGAATAAGGAGTGGAAGAAGGAGATGAAGAAGAATTAGGAGAAAAAGAAGAGGAAAAATTAGAAGAACAAAGAGGTAGAGGAATAGAAGAAGACGGAGAAGAAGAAGGAGAAGGAGAAGAAGTAGAAGAAGAAGATGAAGAATCAGTGGGAGAAAAAGATGATAAAAGAAGAAGAAGAAGAAGGAGGAGGAAGGAGAAGAAGAGGAGGAGGAAAAGAAGAAGAACAAGGAGAAGAGGAGATAAAAGAAGAAGCAGTTGGAGGAGAATGGGGAATAAGGAGAGGAAGAAGAAGAAGTAGAAGGAGAAGAAGAAGCAGTTGAAGAAGAATAAAGAATAAGGAGTCGAAGAAGGAGATGAAGAGGAATAAGGAGAAAAAGAAGAGGAAGAATAAGAAGAAGAAAGAGGTAGAGGTGGAGAAGAAGACGGAGAAGAAGAAGGAGAAGAAGAAGTAGAAGAAGAAGATGAAGAATCAGTGGGAGAAAAAGATGAAAAGAAGAAGAAGAAGAAGGAGGAGGAGGAGGAGAAGAAGAAGAAGAAGTAGGAAAAGAAGAAGAACAAGGAGAAGAGGAGATAGAAGAAGAAGCAGTTGGAGGAGAATGGGGAATAAGGAGAGGAAGAAGAAGAAGAAGATGAAAATGAAGAAGGAGAAGAAGAAGGGATAGAAGAATGAGAAGTTGGAGGAGGAGAAGAAGAAGAAGTGGAAGGAGAAGAAGAAGCAGTTGGAGAAGAATAAAGAATAAGGAGAGGAAGAAGGAGATGAAGAAGAATTAGGAGAAAAGGAAGAGGAAAAATTAGAAGAACAAAGAGGTAGAGGTGGAGAAGAAGACGGAGAAGAAGAAGGAGAAGAAGAAGTAGAAGAAGAAGATGAAGAATCAGTGGGAGAAATAGATGATGATGATGAAGAAGAAGAAGAAGAATAGGAAGAAGAAGGAGAAGAAAAAGAGGAAGAAGAAGGAGAAGAAGAAGAAGAGGAGGAGATAGAAGAAGAAGCAGTTGGAGGAGAACGGGGAATAAGGAGAGGAAGAAGAAGAAGATGAAAATGAAGAAGGAGAAGAAGAGGGGATAGAAGAATGAGGAGTTGGAGGAGGAGGAGAAGGAGAAGAAGAAGAAGAAGAAGTATAAGGAGAAGAAGAAGAAAAAGAAGTATAAGGAGAAGGAGAAGAAGAATAGAAGAAGAAGCAGTTGGAGGAGAATGGGGAATAAGGAGAGGAGGAAGGAGAAGATGAAAATGAAGAAGGAGAAGAAGAGGGGATAGAAGAATGAGGAGTTGGAGGAGGAGAAGAAGAAGAAGAAGAAGAAGGAGAAGAAGAAGAAGAAGAAGTGGAAGGAGAAGGAGAAGAATAAAGAAGATAAGGAGAGGAAGAAGGAGATGATGAAGAAGAATAAGGAGAAAATGAAGAGGGAAAATTAGAAGAACAAAGAGGTAGAGGAGTAGAAGAAGAAGACGGAGAAGAAGAAGTAGAAGAAGGAGAAGAAGAATCAGTGGAAGAAAAAGATGAAGAAGGAGAATAAGAGGGAGGAGAAGAAGAAGAAGGAGGAAAAGAAGAAGAACAAGGAGAAGAGGAGATAGAAGAAGAAGCTGTTGGAGGAGAATGGGGAATAAGGAGAGGGAGAATAAGAAGATGAAAATGAAGAAGGAGAAGAACAGGGGATAGAAGAATGAGGAGTTGGAGGAGGAGAAGAAGAAGAAGGAGAGTAGAAGGAGAAGAAGAAGCAGTTGGAGAAGAATAAAGAATAAGGAGAGGAAGAAGGAGAGAGGAGAAGA
>NW_024093040.1:0-13962 GCF_014356525.2 Nilaparvata lugens | reverse complement strand
CGCGTATATGTATACGCAGCTTTAGAATCCAGATAATCAGTTAGCAAAATTCACATGCAGCCATCTTGGATTTTTAGAATGTGCAATGAACCGATATACATTATTTTTGTTATTGTCCAAATTAAATTAGTTAAATTCATTTATAAAATTTTACAAGTTCGATAGAATGCTAAAGTTTGTTGTTTAATAAAGTCCCATGACTCGCCCTCAAGGATTTAGAGATATCTTAATTCTACCCCCATTTGGGGGCGGTTACAATTGAAAAAGGGATTCAATAGAATACTTCAATAAATGTGTGATTGAGTAAATTCAAACTCGCTTGATGAGTAAAAGTCTACAAGTAATTCAATGTCTCATATCAAAGGTAAATGACACTTAATCAAAAACTACATTGAAATTCTACTCTACCATAAACTTAGGGCAGGTTTCCAAGCTCGGGAATTAGCTAAGTTCTAGACTTTAAACAGCTGGAGTCAGAAAATAGGCTTTCCGAAACGGGGCGTGGACGTAGTCAAGGTCATAGTCCACGTTTGAATTAAATTTCGAAAAACTAGAAAATTGAACACAAAATAGAATAAAGAGAAAATAGTGTAAAGTTTAAGCTATTTTGAACTATTTAGGAATGTTCCATTCCGTCAAGGAAAAACGTTTTCAATCATAGAAATGACAATTATTGTACACAAAATAGAATAAAGAGAAAATAGTGTAAAGTTTAAGCTATTTTGAACTATTTAGGAATGTTCCATTCCGTCAAGGAAAAACGTTTTCAATCATAGAAATGACAATTATTGTACACAAAATAAAATAAAGAGAAACTAGTGTAAAGTTTAAGCTATTTTGAACTATTTAGGAATGTTTCATTTCGTCAAAGAAAAACGTTTCCAATTATAGAAAGGAAAAAATGAAGATTATCATAAAAGCTACGACTACGCCTCGTTTCGGAAAGCCTATTTTTTTCACTATTTTAAAATCTAGAACTTAGCTTATGAATCTCGAGCTCGGAAACCGGCCCTAAAGTGCCCCATACACAAGGGAACTTGGATCGGCCACTTGGTTCTGCGAACCAGTTCCCCAGTATGTGTGGAAAATTGGCGAACCAATTCGTGGACGATTTGGTCTTCAATCTGGTAAAAACTTTGTTCGGTTCGTCCGTCAGAGCGATATATTCTATCTCTATATATTCATTTTTTTTTTCTTCCCACAGCAGCTGCAAACTTTGAAACACTAATTTCTAGACCTCGAAATACACTGAAGTAACGAACGGTTGTTCGCTCTCCCCACTACAGTGTGTGGGCAAATCCTACACGAACGTGGTTCCCCGAACCAAGTTGGCCGATCCAAGTTCCCTTGTGTATGGGGCACTTTAGGGCCGGTTTCCGAGCTCGAGATTCATAAGCTAAGTTCTAGATTTTAAACAGCTGGAGTGAAAAAATAGGCTTTCCGAAATGAGGCGTAGTCGTAGTTTTTATGTAAATCTTTATTTTTTCATTTCTATAATTGGAAACGTTTTTCCTTGACGAAATGAAACAATGAAAATGAAATGAAAATTTTCTACAGAGGTTAAGATGAAGTCTGTTCTGAACAAAGCTCAGGCTAGAGCTCCAGAGGACTGTAATTTACTATTCAATAATCAAATACAACAAGGGGCAAAATTTAATCTTCAATTTGAGCAGGTTATTTGTACAGTTAAACTCTGCATTAATGAACAATAAAAAAGAGCAAAACTCACCAGATTGATTCCAATCTTGTCTACTTGCCCTTCGAAGCCTTTATTAGGTGTTTTTGTCAGATTCAGGGGTGGGATGAAATCTGGGAAAAGACAGGTTTGCTTCCGGGCTGCCTTTTCGCGTTGATTCTGTGTTCAACTTGCAGTCATACACTGTGTTTCGAACAAAGCTCAAACTGGATTCTTTATAAATTCAAATCCGATTCAAATGATCAATTCATACTATTTACGCTGTTATACTCATAATTCACACACACGACACTCAAACAATCATTTACAAGAAATTTCCGATCGAAATTACATGACAAAATACAAACTCGGTCTTGCACAACAAGACGGGCTGACGAAACAAGATGGACAAAACTGGGGCTTTAACATTGACAAGGCTAAAACAGCTGGACGGTCTGCGCTGGCGCAAACACAAGCCTGCTATTCGCAGAACCACAGTCTGACATTTTGGCGCTACAGTTCGAATTCTCTGGCCAGACCAAAGTCAAAAAATGTTGCTTTGGAAAGGATCATGAATTATGCCTATATAGGCCTATCAATAGAATTATGTCTCATAAATAAACCAATACTAAACCTTATAATCTTGCTGAGATTATAGTTACCTGCAGTTCTATCCTACTCAGAAAAAATACAAATCCATCATGTTTTCTCATCCTCCAACCAGCAGATAACCCGTGCTCAGCAAGGTTCTATTTTAAAACTTGACAAACTGAAAACTTGACGTAACGAAATTTTGTAGAATTAAAAATAGGCATTTGACCATCCTCGGTTAATTAAGGCTGTGCAAAGGCTAAAAATAAACTTTCTACTCGTGATATTTTTCAAAGTTTTTCGATTTGTATATCATCAAGCCATCAAAATGAAAAAGGTTTCTCAGGAAAACATTTTTCTTCTGATCATTACTTTTTGAGATAGAGCGCCTAAAGTTTAATTTTTTTTGACAGAACATTTCAAATTCGATGAGAGATAACCCTGAGATTTTAGAGGATAGATTCTTCATGGTATTGTTGATCTGGTAAAATATCAATTTTTAAGATAGTTATTCAATTTACTAAACTTTTAAAAAAATTGAAATTTCCAGAAAAAATTTGTTTTATCAGATTAACAATACTATGAAGAATCTATCCTCTAAATCTCATGGATTTATTATCTCTTACCGAATTTGAAATGTTCTGACCCAAAAATTTAAACTTTAAGCGCTCATATCTCAAAAAGTAATGATAAGAAAAAATTTTTTCTGAGAACCTTTTTCATTTTGATAGCTTGATGATATTCAAACGAAAAATCACAGTAGAAAGTTTATTTTGCCTTTGCCAGCTTAAGAATCTATATGCAAAATTTCGAGTTAATCAGTACAGTAGTTCAGACGGAAGATGCGTCAAACATAATTTCCTACCCGTACATGTATAAGCCAGTTCTTTCCTTATTATAGTTATTCTTGTATCTTCTATTCTACTCCCTCTCTGTTCCTACATCACCGTGTAAACTAAGATTGATAGCACAGGGCAAAAGCTGAGCGAAAAACGGGAAACGCTCGAATTTGTAAACGCACGACATATTTCCATTAGAAAGAGAGCGGTAACAGATCCGTATTGCATTTCTGTCATAAAAGCTGAGTACGCCCAATTCACCATTCCGGAAAATCGTCTCACAAACAGCGAAAATACAACAAGAATTGTTCATTCTCATATTGCACCATTCTCTTTCTCTGTTCATTCACTCTATGTTCCATTTTTTCCTCTCTTTCATATTTCACAACTCTTTCAATCTTTGAATGGATGCATTACATTCTCGAATTATATATATATTATATGGAATAAGATATGCCATTTTATATATTCACTCGTACATCCTTATACTATCTTTATCTATGTCTACAGCTACATCATAGCTATAACTAAAAGCTCATATACTATCTATATCTATCTGATACCTGTTTATAGATATATTGGATATCCACTCTAGATATTAGCATCTCTGATATCTATCCTATATATTAAGCGAGCAATTTCTGTAGATCTGTTTATATTTTTATATCTTGCTATTTATGTTCAACGGATCTCGAAAACGGCTGTAACGATTTTCACGAAATTTGGATCAAAGTAGGTTTATAATATAAAAATTCGATTGCACTAGGTCTCATCCCTGGGAAAACTGGCTGGAGGTCCTGAAAAGGATATCAATTGTTCATCCTTGGAAAAACAGATGATAATTTCGTCGTCTGTCGAAACAGAAGATGCGTGAGTGGGAGAGAGACATATTTATTTCCAGCGAGAAATATTATCTAGCTAGACAATTTAATCGACTTGATGAAAAAAATCTGATTTGTTGACATGACATAATAATCCTTCTAAACTAGAGTATAAATATATCATAATTTTCAAAGTTGATCATTATTCGACAATTTTAAGTGACTAGTGAGTGTTATTTTGTTATTCAATTTGGTTTGTAAATAATCTAAATTAGAACTTTTTCGTTTTCAAATGTTTGAACTGAAAATTGAACCTGAATTCAAGTGTGTGGAACATAACCTACTTTTGGACTATTTACAGTGTAAGTTTTCTCTTCATGCTTATAGTTTTTCTCTAATTCTCATTTTTCTATTCTCTAGCATTCCTTCCTTATCGCAGATGAATAAGAAGGAGAGGATGAGGAGGAGGAGGAGGATGATGAGGAGGAGCTGTGGGAGGAGGTGGATGAGTGGGAGGAGGAGGTGATGGAGCGGGAGGAGGAAAAGTGAGAGAAGATGAAGAATAAGAGAAGAAGAAGGAGAAGGAGAATGAAAAGAAGGTGAAAAGGGACAAGTGAGAGGAATAGAAGTAGTAGTAGAAAAAGGAAGTTGGTGAGGAGGGGAGAAGAAAGAGGGAAGAAAATGAGGAGGGAGGGAAGCAGAAGGATGGTGAGAAGGCGAAGGAGAAGAGAAGAGGGAAAGAGAAGGAAATTACCATATCTATGCTCTATCTCGTATGACTATTTCTATGTACTGTATATATAATATATGAGATATCCACTCAAGATATTTGCATTGCATCAAGCGAATATTCCATTCTCTTTTTTTTAATTTCAGCTTCACCTCTAAAATAGATATAGCTGGCTTGCAGTCACTGTTTTCTGTTCAGTTCTGAGGGATTTTCATTTTTGAATTGTTTTGAAGTGTCTGGAGAGATAGAGAGCGTAATCTCTAGATGCAAAATCTATCTAGTCCAATTGTGAAGCACGATCAGCCAACTCTAGTGTATGGTTGGAGCCAATAAATTTTATCAGGCTTTCATCAAGTGCAAACGACTTATTTCATTGGAGAGGTCTTTTAAAAATGAGAGAATTCGTATTGAAAAGTCCAGTGTGTAAGCCGGAAATATATCGTAACTTACATGAATAGATGAATGATTATAATGAACTATTGCCGAATACAAGGAATATTTCTATAAATAAAAATAATCATTAAGATACAATAGTTGAAATTAATTTAAATTAAAATTGAAAATCGAATTATTAAAATAATCATTGAAATACAATTATAGTTAAAATTAATCAAAATGAAATCTTCTTCTTCTCTTCTTCTTCTTCTAATGCTCCTTCTCATCCTCCTTCTTTATACATTATACCTATATAAGTGTATAAGCCAGTATATATGTAATCTACATAAATAAAGTACTCAATCAATCAATCAATCAATCTTTTTCTTCTTCTCTCTTCTTCTTCTTTCTTCTTCTTTTTCTTCTTCTTCTTCTTCTTCTTTCTTCTTCTTTTTCTTCTTCTTCTTCTTCTTCTACTTTTACTTTTACTCCTACTACTTCTACTTTTACTTGTACTTCTACTTCTATTTCTTCTTCTTCTTCTTCTTCTTCTTCTTCTTCTTCTTCTTCTTCTTCTTCTTCTTCTTCTTCTTATTCTCTTATTATTCTTCTTCTCCTCACGACATCCATCCCATTCTAATTGTTTGCTATTTGTGGTTTCACATTTGTTGTGTGAAACTGGTCTTACCGTTTATGTTGGCATAGTGTTAGTGTGAAACCGGCCTTAGTGTTCATGTATATAGTAGTGTAATATGTAGTGTCCTCATATGAAGTGTATGTAGCGGGCCTCAGTGTTTATGTATGTTGAGTGTGTACTCGTCCATATAACTACAGCAAACTAATAATATAATAGTGACCTGTCTGTGACTGTCTTCGCTTGAGACTTGGGGCAACCAAACTTGTGTTATTATTTGTCTCCGCTGTGTTCCACCGTTCAAATCAATTTAACTTTGCTACTGCCAGCCCTGTTGGCTACACACTGTCCCTGCAACTTGTGCCTTATCTTGTTGCAGATGCTCTGATATATAACCATACACCATATATACTATAACTATATGGTATATAACTATAACCATTCCTGTTTCTACTGGTCTTTGTTTGTTCTTCTCTTTCTCTCTCTCTCTCTCTCTCTCTCTCTCTCTCTCTCTCTCTCTCTCTCTCTCTCTCTCTCTGACAATTCCCCCTTTTTACTTTTTAACCTTTTACTGCCCTATTACCATAGGTAAGGGAAGTATTGCTTTCCGAAAAATATTAAGGTACCCCAATTTTACGTTACGTTTCAAGGTCCCCTGAGTCCAAAAAAGTGGTTTTTGGGTATTGGTCTGTATTTGTGTGTGTGTGTTTGTGTGTGTGTGTGTGTGTGTGTGTGTGTGTGTGTGTGGTATGGTGTATGTGCGTCTGTGTACACGATATCTCACTCCCATTCAACGGAATGACTTGAAATTTGGAACTAAAGGTCCTTACAATATAAGGATCCGACACGAACAATTTCGATCGAATGCAATTCAAGATGGCGGCTAAAATGGAGAAAATGTTGTAAAAACAGGGTTTTACCCGATTTTCTCGAAACGGCTCCAACGATTTTGATCAAATCCATACCTAAAATAGTTATTGATAAGCTCTATCAACTGCCACAAGTCCCATATCTGTAAAAATTTCAGGAGCTCCGCCCCATCTATGCAAAGTTTGATTTTAGATTCCCAATTATCAGGTTTCAGATACAATAAAAAAAAAAATCGAGTGGAAAAGATTGAGCATGAAAATCTCTACAATTAATGTTCAGCGACATTTTCAACTAAAATTGAAAATAAGCTCGAAATTCGAGAAAATTTGATTATCCAATTGCAAACTGTTGGCAACTGTTGATTCTATTAATCATTCACTATGGAGAGATAGCAGACATCGTATGTCTCCAGCGTTTTTTCTTCAGCAGCTGCTCAGATCTTTGTTTATAAGTAGACTTGAGATGCGCGAGAACACTAGCGTCAGGTGATCAATTCTCATAACGGCAAGGAAAGTTGTGTGAGTGCGCCACACCAGATTTTATTTTTATGTTGTTGTTTCAGAAGTAGACCACTTATATTGATGCTATGTAATTGTGTTGGCCTGGTTGGGTGGTAGAGGAAACCGAATGGTTTCAACCCTGCCAGCAGAAAAATAAAACAAACAATCAACCAATCTCTATCTATTTCACTCTAGGGTTGTGTGGTACCAGAGAACCTGGAGTCCTGACTCCGCCCTTTATAAAGGCAATTATTATTCAATGTGATCCAATTCAATTTTCTCTCCTTCATTGTCATTCTTCATTGTATTCACTTATGCTTTTCCCCTCTCGTTCGATCTTGTTGTTCTTCTCATTTTCAATTTCACATTTTCTTCCCAGTTTTCGACTTATCTCTCTATTTACAGTGATCATTTCTCCCTCTTCCAGACTTTCCCAGTTCTTCTTCTTCTTCTCTCATAGTTGAAATGATATTCTACGTATCAATATAATATTGTACGTATCATATAATATATGAATAATAAATGAATAAATATTATCTTCTGTTAGCAGGGCAAGTCTCCACTCCTCAACAATTAAAATTATCATTCTAACTCTTTAGAGAAAGAAAACAGAATGTAAAAATTGAAAAAAATTATTCAAAAACATTACATATCATCTTGATTCTCTGAGCTCAATACATTAGACTTCTAACCAAATTATATTAGTCAAATATATACCAATTTGAACTATTCTTATCTTTTTCTACTCAACTTTGCAACCAAATTAGTCAAAAATCTACTAATTTGAATAATAATTCTCTTCAACTCAACATAACTACTGTCAAAACTCATTCTAATTTGAATTCCTGCAATTCCCACATGTCAATACTGTTGAAAATTGTCAAAACGATTACTTTTTAACGCGCACTTGTTTCCCAGGTCTGAAAATGTTTAAAACATGTGAAGCATATAGTCCACTACATAGCAGCCTACATAGGTTTTATAAATAGTAATAAGCATAGTCTAGAATATTTAGTGAGATTTACTCTATTCTGTCAGCATTCGGTGAATGGGAGGTGTTAGTGTTAGGATATAAGGTGTACTGTCAATTAAAATGAATATCGGCATGGTATGTGGGCTTTATATATAGTTATAAGTTGTATATATAGTATAGGCTTTTAAGTCAGATGGCCCTGACAGCTTCGTAAATCGGATTCATTTCACGCAAAGTTTTAAGCTCAGAGGGACTTGATGGGCTTCGTAAGTAGCCAGACTATGCTCTACTTCGCGGTCCTTAGTACATTTGTCCGCTAAGTACCGTGGTGATAGTTCAAGTTGTAGATTTGCGCGAAAAATGAGGATTTTGTTGGAAAACAGGAGAATTTTAGAGAGTTAGAACTGAGGAATTGTGTGTCTGGACGGGAATCGAGTGGTGGTAATCGCTGAAAATGTCTGAGTAAGTTTAAATTTATCATTTTTCTGGAAAATTAGTATCATTTTTATATCAAATCTATTTTGAAATGAAAATAGTTTTTATTATCATAGGCTACAGTTGAAGATCTGTGTAACGAAGTAGATTATACAGAAGTGAACAACTACAAGACTCAACCTATTTCGGACTATGTGTAACCTTAACTAAATTTGGGAGAGGTATAGCACAAGGTTACCTGATTTTCTCTTCCTATCATTTTGATGATGTACTTATTGTATCAATCAATAAGAATGAAGAATATCAAAAAATACATAGAAAATAGAGAGGGAAGAAGAATATCAAAGAATACAGAGAAAATAGAGAGGGAATCGCTTTTGTTAGAATGATATCATGATTGAATTTTAATGATGTACTCTGTATCCAGAAAATACGGGAAATTAATACTTCACGTGGGCTATGTAACGTATGTAAAGGGATGTAATACAGAATTATTACATGATAGAGGTGAAAAATAGTGGTAATAATAAAGGTCATAATAGAGGTAATAGAGATAGTAGAAATTCTAAAATGTCATGTGACAAAAATCGTTATTATAGTGGAATAGAAAAAGAAATCTTTATTAAACTTATACCTTATCTGGTATTGGATTTCATTATTCAGAAGTACGTTATATGAATAGAGGTTCCACTATATTATATCATAGAAAAAATAGCATAAGAAGATAATATCTTCTCATACTATATCTTTTCTCTAAGATATTCTAAGATTTTTCTTTTATGCCGTAAAATAACGACATTCAACTGAAACAATTGACAAAAATTTGAAGACATTCGGCATTGATCAATGACTGCTAATTCCATAAATTATTATAATTTCATCATTTTCATCATACCAGATAACTACTTTTTTGGACTCAGGGGATCTTGAAACAAATATAAATTTAGAAACTGGGGTACCTTAATTGTTTTTGGAAAGCAATACTTTCCTTATCTATGGTAATAGAGCAAAAAAAAATACGGAATATCGTGAGAAATCGTTGCAACATTGAAGATTCATATGAAAATAGAAATATAAAAAGTTTCATGGATGGGATATCGATGAGTATTTACCTCAAAAATAATTTTCAACTATTTAATTTAGAACTAATAATTTACATTTTTTTTTATGAAAGACTAATCAGTGAGGATTCACCTCAGAAATAATAATTATTTACAACAGAGAAAATGTAGCAACATGTGCCCGGGTTTTTAAACCCTGAACGTCTCTTTTTTACAACACATTTTTTGAAATGTTATCACTGTTTTATAGTTTACGGTCAAATCCATATCAGAATGCATTGCAGTCCATACGATAGAGGGATCTTCTATAATATCTTTTTTCTAACTTTTATCTTTTATTATATGGCATTTTCTGCCCTTGTATGAGATGAGAGTCACTATTACAAAGCTATTGGGGAGCTATTTTTCATTTTACGGTGAATAAAAATCATTAGGTCCACTTTTTCCTCTCTCTCTCTCTCTCCCTTTTTCTCTCGAACACAGTCTTTCTTTTCCTCTCACTCTTTATTGTTACCTCTTTCTCCCCCTTCTCTTTCATCCCCGTTTGGCTTTCATCACATACTTTTTCCGTTAAATTCGATATATGACATCGTTATTGTTTGGTATAGAAGTTTCCATTACTTCCACGCCACTTGTCCCTATTTGCTTTTGTAGCCAATTTCTTTTCCTCTACCCACCTGTTCTGTTCTCATACTTTTCCTTCTCCTCCTCCTCTCCTCCTCCTCCTCCTCTCCTCCTCCTCCTCCACCTCCTCCTCCTCCTCCTCCTCCTCCACATATTCTCATCCCACTCCTCTCCTCGATATTTCTTTCATACATCTCCTTCCTCCACATATTTACATCTCCCTCTTCACCATGATATTTCTGTGCTGTTCACTATTTTTGTGAGTATTTTGTATACAGTATTTAAATAAATAAATAAATAAAATGTTTATTCCCAGAAAAAACTAAAACATCAATTACACAAAATATTAGATAAATTACAATATTACATACAATAGTTAGTTACAAAAAATTCTTATAATGTGTCCTCTACTTGTTTAGTTTTTCTGTGTGGAAATTGACCTACTCCACTATGGCGTACGATGTTCTAGAGTAGGTTTTGTTAGTTTTTTTGAGCGTATTATTAATTAGTTAGTGTTTAGTAAGTCATTAGGTGGTTAGTTGTTGTTTGAAATAATGTTTTCTATGTTCTGTATTCCTTTGCTCATCAACCATTTGTGTACTATTGTTTTGAACTGTCTAGGATGATTAATCTGTTTAAAGTTTGCAGGAAGTAGATTATATAATTTTGGTGCTAAATGATTGAAATGTATCTGGTATAGTGCCTTCCTTGTAACACTGGTGATGAGAAGATTCCTGTATTTAGAGTGAATAAGCTATTTGATATTAATGTTTTTCATACTCGGAGTAGAAGAAATCAATGGAACGGAAGCATATATTATATATATGCATATGCATTCATAGGCCAAGGCTAAAAAATAATAATTTTACACTTAATATGTTAAATCAATACTAATAGAATCTAGTAAGTTCTGGAGCCACTGACATGCCTCTTCACCAGCATCATGAACTTCTTTCAGCGAACGGAATAATGAACAATAACGTAGATTTTTTGGACTTCTGACGTAGATTTCACATGTCTTTTGCTGGTTTTCCACATATTTTACTCTCTTTCTGATAATTTTCACAAAAAATATTCAATAACTTGGAAACAAGGTGAAAGGTACTAATCTAGATGCAGGTTGTTCTTAATATTCAGGTGATTGGAAATGATATAAGACTTGCTCTTTGCTCTTATGTTGAAATGATTAACTAACTCTATGACTAATTGACAGTTTTTAAGAAGTGGATTATTTTGTTGTAGTGGTTGTAACACCAGTTAACCTTCCGGCAATCGCGCTGTTGTAAAAAGTACAACAGTGTCAGTTTTTTCTGCACAAAACTATTGAATGGGGTGGTGTCAGTTTTTTCTGCACAAAACTATTGAATGGGGTGGTGTCAGTTTTTTCTGCACAAAACTATTGAATGGGGTGGTGTCAGTTTTTTTATGCACAAAACTATTGAATGGGGTGGTGTCAGTTTTTTTATGCACAAAACTATTGAATGGGGTGGTGTCAGTTTTTTTATGCACAAAACTATTGAATGGGGGGGTGTCAGTTTTTTTATGCACAAAACTATTGAATGGGGTGGTGTCAGTTTTTTTATGCACAAAACTATTGAATGGGGTGGTGTCAGTTTTTTTATGCACAAAACTATTGAATGGGCTGGTGTCAGTTTTTTTATGCACAAAACTATTGAATGGGGTGGTGTCAGTTTTTTTATGCACAAAACTATTGAATGGGGTGGTGTCAGTTTTTAATGCACAAAACTATTGAATGGGGTGGTGTCAGTTTTTTCTGCACAAAACTATTGAATGGGGTGGTGTCAGTGAATTATGCATTCCAAAACTTTTCCCCCATCACTCCACTGAGTTGCAGTATCAATAGAGCAATGGTTCAGTCTTTAGGTGCCATTTAGTCGCGACAGTGCATAAGTCGCACTGTGCATAAGATAGGGAAAGACTGTGTACGGAGACTGTAAACGATCCAATAACGCAGAATTTATGGCTTATTTGCTTGATGTACCTTATTGGGCTATGAAATGGTAATCATCCAAATATTCATAGGCGTTAAATAATCCAAGAAGATGGAAAAGGAATTATACAATTAATTAATATGTTTTGATAATAAACAGAGTACATAACACTTGGAAATTAGATGTTGTAAAAAATACAACACGCGACTGTACCGGAAGGTTAAAGTATATACAGTGAGATTGAAGTTATAGAGTCAGCACCTAATTAACTATCCTTGGTTTGCTATCCTTGTCTGTCATTAGACAAAGCAGATAGCTCTATGCTTCTCCAACTCCGCGATTTTGCCAAAGTCTTTGTAAACGATATATAAATATGATTAAAAATATCAAATTATCCATCTCAGCTATGACTACACTTTTGTATCATCTTTGGTCAAAGTGATAGCTGGTCGAGAACACATACAGCAATTCGAAGAGTACGTTGCTTGAATGTGATTGGCTGTCGTCTACCAATAGGAGCGAAGGCTGGTCCGAACGAGGCAACCAACGGTTAATTTGACTCCTCCCCCTCATTATCTCTGTTATTGCTTTGGCTTCGCCTATTGGATATATCACACAATTTTGGTGATCATTCAGTTAAATATGAGAATAAAGAAGAGAGAGATAAGTTTTTATCAAGAGATATATCATAGAGAAACAATAGCATAGGTAGATATCCCAGGTATAGAGCAACTTTTACTGTAATCATGGGATTATGATTAAGTAGAGCATGGTTTATGTCGCAAGTTTTAATGTAATCTCAAGCCAATAGTCCAATATTAGTTCTTTCCCAGCTTTATGACGCTGGTGGTCTCTCATATTGTGCCGTTCATACACTCTTACGCGGTCAAAACAGTGAAATCGACAGTAATCGGCTTGAGATAACAGTAAAAGTTGCGACATAAACGCCCCATACTAAGGGATTTCTACTTACACTATTCTGTCTCTATGGTATCTCTATTATTAATTGACCGAGCGAAGTGAGGTCTAAGATTCAAGTCGACGGTTTGGCATTTCTCTTAATGTTAAATGTTTATTGTTGCGCATTCATGGCGAAACGCGGTGGTAATAGATTTTCATGAAAATTGACAGGTGTTCGTTTTTAATTGCGCGTTGACTTATATACAAGGTTTTCGGAAATTTTGCATTTAAAGGATAATATAAAAGGAAAAAAGGAGACTTCTTCATACGCCAATATTAGAGTTAAAAAAACAGACTATAGAATTATCCATCATAAATCAGTGACAAGTGATTACACAGATGTGGGAGAAGCCAGTCTAGTGCTGTATTTCCATAAGGTCTATAGTTACAATCAGGTACTTGTGGATAAGAATACTGCGTAAGGTCTACTGTTCACAGAACTACTAGTGAATAAAAATATTAGATGTCATCCAACAACACCAGAAAAACTTCTATAATTACTTTTTCTTGTAACACGTCTATGCTGTATTGTGTGACCACAGATTTATCAATTTGCTATCAAGAAGTCAGGTAACTGAAAAGAATAAAGGAATAGAAAGATGAACAATGTGATAACTGGTCACATGCGAGGTTTGGTATCTGGGTGAAATGAAATGAATAATTGTTGGAGTGGTGGGCAACTCACATGGAGTGTGTCATCCGATTATCACATGTGAGTGATGTGAGTCATATGTGACTGGAGCCTAATCGGCTGTGACTAATGATGTCACTGGACCATCTACACACACACCACACACACACACACACACACACACATAGGCATGAAAAACCAAAGTTGTAGGGCGATCTTGTTATAGGTGACAATATTGATATATTTATTTAGCGTACGTCAAAAGCAGAGCAGTGTGATAGTGTGAATGTG
>NW_024093039.1:0-12745 GCF_014356525.2 Nilaparvata lugens | reverse complement strand
AATCTAGAGGTAGCTATCTTAAATTCTATGATTTCCAGTATTTGGATTGTTTTTGAGAACTGTTCTCTACATTTTTTTGAGAAATTGAGATTCAAGAAAAGTGACTGAATTCAAGAGAAATGGTTGAAGCAACACGAAGTGGAACATAAATGCAGGTAAAATGTCACTTGCATGGCCAGATAACGATGACCTTGACTAATCATAGGGAGAATACATGAAATAGATGAGTTAGGGCAGGCACACACCAGTTAGTGAAGACAAGAAAGTCACGATTAGTCACAATACTTCACTAATAGTTGCTTATGAAGCAACACACACCGATTAGTCATTACAATTAGACATGATTTCATAAGCACCTATGTGAAGTATTATTGTGACTAAACGTGTCTTCTCTGTCTTGACTAACTAGTGTGTGACTAGCCTAACTTCCCATTTATAATAGTGAGGTAGCATTCTAACTTTCCTACAACCAAAGACACAATTATTACAATTTCATTTTTCTAAGCTTTAAAAATGACACTTTTTGTGTAGTTGAGGAGTTGATATTGTGGTAATTATTCATATGAATGAAAAAGACTAAGAAAATTGTTAAAAAACCACTGATTTATTGATAATTCAATAATTTATGATATCAATAAATCAGTGGTTTTTTGACAATTTCTTAGTCTTTTCATTCAACTTTAAAATGATCTAATGATGAATTCTACTCAAGAATTGATATAAGAAAAGTTGAAAGTTGATTTCTTAATAAAATATTGTTTCTGTGATATCTTGATCATTGAGGGCTTAATTATAAACATTTTATCATCATGTAGCTAACAGTGCTTGTAGGTGACACTACAGATTACTTAGGACTCTCTCATGATTGGGCATCGTTGTAATCAGCCAGTAGACGGCAGCACATGTTTGGTTATATCATACAGAAACAATAGCGTAAGTAGATATCCCATGGTATAGGGCGTTTATGTCGCAACTTTTACTGTTATCTCAGCCGATTATTGTAGATTTTTACTGTTTTGACCGGGTAAGAGTGTATGAACGGCATATGAGAGACTACCAGCGTCATAAATCTTCACAGCAAAGAACTACGTGGACTATCAGCTTGAGATAACAGTAAAAGTTGCGACATAAAACGCCCTATACCATGGATATCTACTACGCTATTGTTTCTCTATGGTTATATTTTCAACTCCGCCTATACCCTCTCATGATTTGTTGACAGTTTGTATGTAGAGAAAGTATGTAATTCTAAAGTCTGCCGATTGGTAGCAGCACGCACTGGGTGATGAGTTCAAATAGAGCGTAGTCAATTTACTATTTGAATTTATTCAAAGTTCTACCATTAAAATGTCTTCAAAGTTTTCAATGTCAATTGAATACCTTCATAGTTCATTCTTTCATGAATATTGAGAAGGTACATTGAAGCATCATTCAGAATGAATATTTATTCAGATTAAAAAATCAATATTCAACCCTCATCGAAAAATAAGCGCCACATTATTTCGAAATAATTTTTTTTTAAATGAATAATTCAGTTGAAACCTTATTCCTATAAATCATAAATACTTCCATATCGAAAGTATCACGGAGTGAGTGATCCGTGGTCTAGTGAATAGAGTGCTTGCGTAGCAACCTAGAGATCCGGGTTGAAACTCACACTCAGAGCCATAAGTTTTTGAACAGGTCACTCCCGTGTTATCGGATGGGCACGTTTTCTTGTCGGTCCCGGCTGAAGTATGACAGTCATAGAGTCCATTGACGGCTGAAATGATATATTCAGGCGAGATGCAACTTCTGTCAGGAACTCTCCCCACCAATAAAAGCCATACGATTATTATTTTTATTACTTCCATATTCAAACTCAAGTTTTTTTTTTTGAGGAATGACTCATTTTCCCTTGAAACATTTCATGGTCTCACCCAGTCTAAATAATTATTATATAAATTTAAGCCGTCAATAAATAGACCTACGAATGGAGATTGGTTTATACGAATTTACTTTCATTAAGTACATCTTGTTTTTTACTTTCCTTGCCCTATTACCATAGGTAAGGAAAGTATTGCTTTCCGAAAAAAATTAAGGTACCCAAATTTCCAAATTTCTATACGTTTCAAGGTCCCCTGAGTCCAAAAAAGTGGTTTTTGGGTATTGGTCTGTATGTGTGTGTGTATGAGTGTATGTGCGTCTGTGAACACGATATCTCATCTCCCAATTAACGGAATGACTTGAAATTTGGAACGTAAGGCCCTTACAATATAAGGATCCGACACGAACAATTTCGATCAAATGCGATTCAAGATGGCGGCTAAAATGGCGAAAATGTTGTCAAAAACAGGGTTTTCCGCGATTTTCTCGAAAACGGCTTCAACGATTTTGATTAAAGTTATACCTGAAATAGTCATTGGTAAGCTCTATCAACTGCCATAAGTCCCATATCTGTAGAAATTCCAGGAGCTCCGCCCCATCTATGCAAAATTTGATTTTAGATTCTCAATCATCAGGCTTCAGATAAATTTAAACAAAAAAATCCAAGTGGAAAAGATTGAGCATGAAAATCTGTACAATTAATGTCCAGTAACATTTTCACCTAAAATTGAAAATAAGCTCGAAATTCGAGAAAATGTTATTATCCAATTGCAAACTGTTGGCAACTGTTGATTCTATTAAATGATTCACTAGAGATAGCACACCTCGTGTGTCTTAAGCGTTATTGCCCTGTCACCAGCTGGCTCAAATCTTTGAATAGTAGACTTGAGATGCACGGGAACACTATCGTCAGGTGATCAATTTTCATAACGGCAAGGAAAGTTGTATGAGTGCGCCACATCAGATTTTTTCTATCTGTGCCTGTGCCAATAACTGAGCTGGGAAATAAATACCCCAAAACACATTCAGTTGATATTTATTTCTGGTGTCTCACGAAATTAAAACAATTGAATGAATGTTATTGTTTTTTTGTAAATCTCCGACCATTATTTACATAAAATCTGTGTCCATAATTTTGACATTTGCTAATTTATTAGCAGAGAAAATAATCGGTCAACGATTCTGTGTTTTGTTAATCACCCAGCGCCGATAATCGAGCCGCGCGTCCGACGTCCAAATTTGAAGTGCATGAATATTCATTTTCTATCATCAACTGTGAGTAGAGCAACCGGCGCGTTCACGCCCTCTTGAGTTTGTTTGATCAATAAACAAACTGTCGCTTGAACAGCTGTTAGCACCAATGTTTACTCACAAAATAAACAGGACGGGCCAAAACACAAGTAGTATGCCGATACTTATAAAAGATTTCACGTGGAGACAGACCGAGGAGCGCGTAATTGTCAAAATACCTGTGCGGGGTCCCCCGCCCACCAAACTCGATCTATTCACTTGTGACAATTTTATCAAGGTGAGGGATAACAAATAAATTTTCATTCTTTAAGGTTAGGGATGATTTCAGTCAAAGCTCAACACTGATGCCCGGTTGCAAAAAAGCCTGCAAAATTATAACCATGATTAAATGTCAAGTGAACCAATTAGAAAAGGCTTTCTTGGAAAGAAGGCTTATTCTCTGTTTGGTTTTTGTGGAATTCAATCACGATTGAAATTTAAGAGGGTTTTGTACAACCGGCACTGAAAGCCATATGCTCCATCTACGTTCAACGCTAAACCCACTGTCTTTACTCGTCGATATGATTTCATTTATCATTTGTTTCATTTGGAGTTTAAGGCTGTGCAAAGGCTAAAAATAAAATTTCTACTGGTGATATTTTTTAAAGTTTTTCGATTTGTATATCATCAAGCTATCAAAATGAAGGTGTAAGTGCACGAACAGTGCCAACATACCTGTCATCAAATTTTTGGTTGGGATCGATTTAGTATGTTATTTTGAGCACAAAATCACAAAAATTAAACGACGGTCACTATTGTTTTTGAAATAAACTAAGTTCAAAGTAGCACAATTTTACATGCATTTAACCTATAAGTAGCAACCATTTTGATTATTGAAATCATCAAACTATGATATTCCTAATCTGAGTTTTCCTAACCCAAAGCTTTTCCTAACCTAAGCTTTCCTAACCTACAGCCTTTCCTAACCTAAAGCTTTTCCTAACCTTAGCTACTTATGGTTGCTACTTAAAGGTTAAATGCATGTAAAGTTGTGCTACTTTGAACTTATTTTAAAAACAATAGTGACCGCCGTTTAATTTTTGTTATTTTGTACTCAAAATAACATACTAAATCGATCCCAACCAAAAATTTTATGACAGGTATGTTGGCACTGGACGTGCACTTTAGCCAAAAAAGTTTTCTCAGGAAAACATTTTTTTTTCGATTATTAGTTTTTGAGATATGAGCGCCTAAAGTTTAAATTTTTGGGACAGAACATTTCAAATTCGGTAAGAAATAAATCCATGAGATTCAGTGGATAAATTCTTCATGGTATTGATAATTGAATAAAACAAAAATTTTCTGAAAATATCAATTTTTAATAAAGTTATTCAATTTACCAATAATGACCGAAAATAACTTTTTTTTGGTCACTTTTAGTAAATTGAATTACTTTTTCAAAAATCAGTATTTTCAAAACATTTTTGTTTTATTAAATCAACAATACCATGAAGAATTTATCCTCTGAATCTCATGGATTTATCTCTTACCGAATTTGATATGTTCTGTCGCAAACATTTGAACTTTAGGCGCTCATATCTCAAAAAGCAATGATCAGACAAAATGTTTTTCTTGAAAACTTTTTTATTTTGATAGCTTGATGATATACAAATCGAATAACTTCAAAAAATATCACCAGTAGAAAGTTTATTTTTAGCCTTTGCACAGCCTTAATACAAAGAAGCTTTAATGTATCTTTTCCTAAAGCAAAAGATGCTCTTTTGTATCTTCTCAAGAGCAACGTGTTGCATCCGAGAAGATACACAAGGAACTTTAATGTATCATTCCATAAGCACCAGATGCTCTTTTGTATCTTCTCAAAAGCAACGTGTTGCATCTGAAAGGATACAAAAAGAGCTTTTTTGAGTTAAGTCTCTGGCATAACACAGCCTCCTTATCAGCTGACATTCGTGATTCGTTCAACATGCTCTTTCCATTGTTGGTGATACAACTCTTTCCCATTCATGAAAAATCTTTGTGTAATTATTAGATAATCATTTTTATTTTTTTATTGATTTTATGACCACAATAATGGCCTACTATAGGCCTATGGCCTACGGATCACTATAGTCTCTGGTTAGTCTTCCTTCTTTGTTTATTCGCTTCAATTCTCTTCCTTTCTTCCCAGTACCTTTTCATTCTGTCTGATCTTTCTTTTCTCAGTTCATCTGAACAAACCTGTTGCCTTCACCTGAATTGTTTTTATTGATAAGATCCTCTTTCTGTCAGTGATGGTTACCCTATAGATTTTTACAAATCCTTATAGATTAGACATCGTTAATAGTTGAATTTAGTTCCGATATGTCTTTTTTTTATTTCCACAAGGCAAGGAATTGTGGCTCTGTCTGTTTTCGCACTCATGAATTTTCCAAAAAGTAGTCTTCTTAACAATCGATTCGCTGGGGTTCTAAGAATATGCCCAAAGAAATGAATTCTCTTTTTGCGCATTGCGTCAGCTATTGGTTTGATTTCTCTATAAATCTGTTCTCTTGGAAGGAGTCTGAACTGGTTGTCAACTACATGTTTTTTGTTTATGCAGGTTCTAAGAATCTGTCTTTCAACTCTTCTCATAGTTTCTTTAATTTCATTTCCGTCAAGATTGAAAAGTGTTCACTGCAATACATTGCCTTGTAATGTTTCAGTTTTGTATGAATGGAAAGACTTTTTCTCTTATAAGTGTCCCCAGTTACATGCTAGGGACATTTTTACCTGCATTGTATCTATTGTCTATGAATGAATGGATAAATGAATGCTGTCCCCTGGAAAGCTTTGAAATTCTGGCCTTCCATGAGGCCTTCTCACTAAGACTATATGTGATCGTCTCTCCTAGATATTTGAAAAACTGTCCACAATATCAATAAAACTCCCGTTAATATTGATTTCATTTATACACAAAGGATCAATTATCATGAATTTCGTTTTTTCGTTATAATTAGATTATCATTATTATATCAGATTGCACGATTTTCCAGTTACATTATCCACCGTTCTTGTGTGAGATTTGTCTGAGGGATGTGATAAATGACGATCAAAGCGTCTGCAGACTCCTGAAAGATGAAATAGAATTGGAACTAGTGAAATCCAGCACAGGACAATGGGACCAACTGGAGGCTGTGCTTACAAAAGCAGAAAAATTGGAAGTGAAGAAGAGGGCTGTGGAAATTGCTCAGCAAAGGAGCCAAGTACAGTGCAAAAAAAAGGAAGGTGAGTTCATCATTTTCAAGTCATCCAATCTATTTATATAGAAGCGAAATGGCACTCACTCACTGTCTGACTGACTCACTCACTCGCAGAACTAAAAATCTACCGGACCAAAAACGTTCAAATTTAGTAGGTATGTTCAGTTGGCCCGCTTTAGAGGCGCACTAAGAACGGATATGGAAAAATTTCCAAAGATACACCCAAAATCTGCGTTTTTCCAGCGTTTTTTGCGCTTTCTCAGCTTTATCGAGAACAAATGAACAGAAAATGTTCAAATTTACTATAGAAGCTCAGCTGGGGTGTAATAATGGTGTGTTAGAAGGAATTTGAAATAAATATACGCCCAAAATTAGCAGTTTTTTGTGTTTTCTCAGTTATTTCATAAAGTAATAGACAGAAACCTGTAATAAACCTGCGTACTGATTTTTTTTAATATATTTCCATCAATTATTGAAAAAGGTGAGAAAATGCAGAAAAGCTGATAAAAACGCAGATTTTGTACTTTGACATTTTGATAGAATGAAGCATGCTCAAATGAAAAATGATCTCATTTTGATCTCATTTTCGACGTTCCAGTCAGGGGTCCAGGGGGCAGAGCCCCCTTGCTAAACGGATATGGCGAGCGAAGCGAGCCTGACGGCTAGTGAACCTATATAACGTGATCAGTGTTTTTGAGAATTGAAATTCAATTCATGATTTTCTTTAAAAAATACATCTCCTTAATACAAAAGCCACATGCTTTCACTATCTTTAAATAGCCAAAATTATATTATTGACTTTCAATTAATTGTACAGCTGTCATATTAATCCAGTTCTGGATTAGATGTGATCAGAACTGGATTTGAACTGGATCAGTTCTGGATTAATCCAGACCAGTTCTGGATTAATTCTGTAGTTTATCTTCCAATCAATGGGCTACTTTTGTTCAAATTAATAAAAACAATATAAAAACTTGTAGTATGCTACCCTTTATTGGAAACTTTGAAATATTTTAACGACTATAGGTCATTTTCAAGTTAAAAAAAAAATAGTGAAGAATGTGAGGGAGAATGAATTAATCATAAAAATGAGACTATGAATTTTCTTTTTCAAATCAAATATACCACTATAAAATAGAAAATTATCCTCTGCAAGATGCTATGTATCGGTTCCTCTGTTAGGTCCTGAATTTTTTTATTCATTCATGAGCCTGAAACCCATCACTAATAAAAATATTGTTTTGTTTTTTCTATTTTTTCCAACTTGAAAATTACCTATGGTCGAAAGTAGTCATTGAAACATCATTTTAAAGTTTTTAATGAAGAGTACTACAAGTTTTTATATTGTTTTTATTAATTACATAGAAATTATGCATTATTTACTCTTCTATTAAGTCTCTTTAAAGGATTGAAAAGGTAATTATGTCAAAAATAAGTAAAATATTTCTAATACACACACTTAGAGGATACGATAATAGTTACTAGTTAGATTAGTGCTAGTCTCAATCTGAACAAATTGTAGAATGTGTGTGGGTTTTCTAATTTTTTAACGTGATTTTATCAATCAATCGGAACAATCGAATTTATTTCCATTCAAAAACAATTAACAAACATAAATATAAATTACATTTTATGGAAAGATTAGCATCCGCAAAGAAAGAATCTGAGCGCGGATGCGAGTTGTGCTATTTCATAAAACTAAAAAGAAATATAATTATAATTCTATTCTAAGAACAAAAACAAAAAAATACAATATTACTAAAAATTACTTATAATTGGCATATTACTAAACATGAATAACAAAAGAAACCTATTGAAAAATTTCTCCCGATACAGCAATTTTTATTACTATTATTTTTATGTTTTATTTTGTGTGATTTTTTCTGTTTTGATCATTTATTAGTTTTTATGTTTTATTATTACCATTTAGTTAGATTTATTACTATTTCGATATGCATCTATAGATATCAAAAAAGATATCTATCAATCTATCTATCCCTCTATCTATATTGAGAGTAGCCTCCAGCACGTCTTTCTTCACAATCGTCAAATGAATTCACATTTTTGTGTGTTATCCTAGAGGGAATTAACAGCCTTCTCAAAATGCCTTTACAACAACAACTTTTTTTAAGAAAAATACCGTAGCCTACATCTAACAGCATTCTGTTTTGAAACTTTTCAGAACAGAGATCGGAGCAACAGAGAGCGGCAGTGAGGTCTCAAATAGCTCTGGATACGACAGAGACAGAAGTCATCAATCACATAAGGAAGGCAGAAATAGACCAGGCCATGTGCTCCTTGGAAAACTGGAGACATCAGTCACAGAGCAAGCTGCTTGGTGAGTGAAGAGTGGTGATAGATTTAGAGTGCAGTTAAAATAGAGATAGAAGAGTAAAAGAAAGAGATAGGTAGATTGATAATAGATATAAAATACCAAATACATTCACAGAAATACACTATACAGCCATATAATTAGACATTTGATGAGAATAGTAATGAATAATTCTTGACCACTGGAGCAGGACCTTCACTATTCATTATTTATTCATTCATACAATAAGTACATTATCAAAATGATAGGGAGAGGAAAAAATAAGGTAGCCTTGTGCTATTCCTCTCCCAAATTTATATAACACATAGTCCGAAATAGGTTAAGTCTTGTAGTTCTTCAATTCACAAAATTTTCAGTCCTCAAGTATTTTCACAAAGAAGATTTTCAAATTTGGATGCTCCAAAACTAAACATAGGAGAAATATTTAACATTATTATAAAAATAGGAAATATTCACCTATTAAAAATATAATTTTGAAGAATTTGCCGAAAAACAAACAAGCACACAGCTCTTATAAAAGTGAAGAGTTCCAAAGAAACTGAAAAAATAGAGATTTGATGGAAAATAAGAATATATTACTTAAATGGATCATCCCTCATCAAAATTAAGCTGAAAGAGGGATGAAACATAATATATTTTCATATTATGAGAATATGTTTAGGTACCTACTTTAAATATTTGAATCAAATTAATCAAAGGTTTAAGTTGCACACACTATCATATTTACAGGGTTCTTTGTATTGTGAAAAGAAAATATGTTTATTTCTCCAAAAATGGGAAAAAGTGGAATATCGTGTACCGAAATGATATGTTGATATTTCTATTTTTGTTATCTTAATATGTTTATGTCTATAACTCCGTATTTTGATTATATTGGTCAATTTCAATTCGCTCAATTCAATTTATTTCTTTTTACACACACATACAAGTTTAATACAGAGATTAACAAAAAGAATACATGCAAACAACAACAACAATACACTTTTTGTGTAGTTGAGAAATTGATATTGTGGTAATTATTCATATTGAATGAAAAATACTAAGAAATTGTCAAAAAATCATGATTGACAATGGTGTAATAACCGAAACCGGTATTTCTAATTATCAATAAATCAGTGGTTTTTTGACAATTTCTTAGTCTTTTTCATTCAACAACAATACACATTAAAGAAAGAAAAAGAAAGTGGTGCAAAAAAAGGATGGAAAATTGAAGGGTTTTTTCCAACTATATGGATATCCAAGTATTAGGAAAACCTTCAATTCTTGAGAAGGTGAAAAATTGGCTTGTTTGTAATTATGTTGGCAAATATATGAATGAACGAATTTTGTAGATGAGATCAGAGACAAACAAGTAGAAGACCTACGCTTACCGCCGTATCCAGAGAGGAAATAAATATGTAATACTTATTTTGAAGGATATACTTCCTTTATGCCGTATCTTTTCTATATGATGAGATTCAGTAATGACAGTCCAGGGGTGTATAGTGGAATATCACTCACTCAACTTTTATCAATATTGATTTTTAATAAACAAACAATACACTTCAACGTTGTGAATATGATCCTAATGGGAAGTTGAACTAAATACGATACTGATAAGCAATCATAATTTGATTAAATTATATTTACTATATATTATCATAGAGAAACGATAGCATAAGTAGATATCCCATGGTATAGGGCGTTTATGTCGCAACTTTTACTGCTATCTCAAGCTGATAGTCCACGTAGTTCTTTCCTGTGAAGCTTTATGACGCTGGTAGTCGCTCATATTGTGCCGTTCATACACTCTTACCTGGTCAAAATAGTAAAAATAGACAATAATCAACAGTAATCGGCTTGAGATAACAGTAAAAGTTGCGACATAAACGCCCCCTGTACCATGGGATATCTACTTACGCTATATTCACTCTATGATATTATTTACTATTATATTATTATTTGTTTTTTTGTTAATTGGATTAAAGATTTGATTATAGATCTAATTGAATCTAGATTTATCAATTATTTTATTATTATTCAGGAAATAATTTCATTTTCATTCCACCACACCCTATTATCAATTCGATATCAACAATCAATAATCAATAACTCTATTCAAATCAACACAATACAATATACATAAAAGAGATCAAAACACAAAAAATCACAATCAAAAATAAATATACTGATAAAATACAAAAACAGGATCCATGGCAAGGTGTGCTGAAAAGGAAGAAATGAGGAAAATACATAGCCAACTATAGTTTCCCATGTAATAGGCTGGTAGAGGATATAAAAGTGAGGAATGAATGGTGAAGAAGAGAAAGTATTATTATTTATAGAAGGTAGAGGAGGTATTATTTCCATGATCTACTTATTGTGAGAATAAAGGATAAAATAATTAACGATTTTCTTATCAATTATCCCAACAATCAATGTATTGTTAGGCATTATCATTTTTTATTCATCGATGTTAGTGAATATTAATGTTTAATGATAAGACTGTTGGATTATGTTTAATATTAATACTGATATCCAATAATACAGGTACTGATGAAAAATGTATACTTGTATTTTTTGTTTCAATACTCATAATTATAATAAGGTGAGGGAGGAGTTGTTGCAGGTTTGTCCTTATTCCAGTGAGGAATTCTTTTTGCATTATAGAATGCAAAGATTGACGACTTAGATTATAATTGACAAATCCTTATATCCCTTTCATAGGTGGTCAGTGGGATGAAAAAAATGAAATGAAAAAGTGCTATTCAGACTCTAACTGTTGCATTCACCTAATTCATTTTTGAATGAATATTATAACTGTTAGATATTAAATAAATAATACTCTTTATATCAACCATCTTTATTTTAATACATTAAAAACTTCAAGGATTTGAATATTTTCAAGGATTGAACCGTTTCGATGTCGTTCTCCCCTGATAATGTGTTGTCCAATCTAAGTCCATCAGGTCCCAGTATGTTTTTCAACCTCTTCGCTACTTGTATTTTGCGAGATTCTTCACAGTTTCGGTAGCAGTGAAATAAATTGTTTCTTCTTTGAAGTTGGCAAAATTATTTGCGATATCCCCATAGTATAACTATAACATACCTGGTTTGTTGAACTCCATTTTCAGTATTGAGCTATCACTTCTCACTTGAACACTTAATAATAATTCAATCATTGATTCTTGTTTCATTCTATTTTCGACTAATTCAATCATTGATTCTTGTTTCATTCTATTTTCGACTAATTCAATCATTGATTCTTGTTTCATTCTATTTTCGACTGCTACCGAGACTAGAGATAATAATTTTCATTATCATATGTACGGTAACAAAACTATAGTAGGCTATATTACTCTCATTCTTCTTGTATTATCCACAGCACTGAAAGATAAAGCACATGGAGACGCTTCTTCCATCGTTAATTTGAAGACTAGCAAGAAGAATGATCTCAAAAATAAACCTTCATCAACCAAGAAAGAAGTAAAATCGATAAAACCGAAACCCAAAAACCCGGAGCCTGTAAATCTACCACCGAGAAACAGTGGCACAATAAAAGTATCATTCACTCCACGTGTGTTTCCAACTCCTCTTCGTGAAAGTAAACAGGAACAGGAAAATGAGGTGATGAATAACAAAACACAAATTACTATTCTATCCATAAGTATTTTATATAATATGAATAATATTATTTATATAATATGAATAATATTATTACCACAACATCAACTCCTCAACTACACAAAAAGTGATAGATAAATAAATTCGAGGATGTCTTGATCACTATGAAACAAATTTTTGATGAAAGATGTGTATACAGTACCCTACCATTTTTAGTTGAATTAAAAAAATGTACACCATTTTATCTAACCTAAATTGAAAATATTGGAATAATATTTTTGTCAACATAAACAATCTTCATGAATTGGAGAGCTCTATTCCATTAATTGGTGTCATGAGAAAGCTTTGTGGATAAAAAATAATGTACCAAACAACGTAATATATGAGCCAAAACAATTAAGCCATCGTGAAAATATCTACATACAGATTAATATCTCACCCTCTCTCTCTCCCTCCTGGTCGTGTGTTACTGGGA
>NW_024093038.1:0-10327 GCF_014356525.2 Nilaparvata lugens | reverse complement strand
CCTGAGTCCAAAAAGTGGTTTTGGGTATTGGTCTGTATGTGTGTGTGTGTGTGGTGTATGAGGGTATGTGCGTCTGTGTACACGATATCTCATCTCCCAATTAACGGAATGACTCGAATTTGGAACTTAAGGTCCTTACACTATAAGGATCGACACGAACAATTTCGATCAAATGCGATTCAAGAGATGGCGGCTAAAATGGCGAAAATGTTGTCAAAAAAAGGGGGTTTCGCGATTTTCTCGGAAACAGCTCCAACGATTCTAAACAAATTCATACCTAAAGAAGTCATTGATAAGCTCTATCAACTGCCACAAGTCCTATATCTGTAAAAATTTCAGGAGCTCCGCCCCATCTATGAAAAGTTTGATTTCAGATTCCCAATTATCAGGCTTCAGATACAATTTAAACAAGAAATTTCGAATCGAAAAGATTAATCATGAGAATCTCTACAATTAATGTTCAGTAACATTTTCACCTAAAATTGAAAATAAACTCGAAATTCGAGAAAATGTGATTATTTAAATTGCTAACTGTTGACAACGTTGATTCTATTAATAATTCACTATGAAGAGATATCAGACCTCGTGTGTTCCAGCGTTATTGTCCTGTCACCAGCTGGCTCAGATCTTTGAATAGTAGTAGACTTGAGATGCGCGGAACACTAGCGTCTGGTGATCAATTTTCATAACGGCAAGGAAAGTTGTGTGAGTGCGCCACACCAGATTTTCTTTTTCTCCTCCTTCTCGTCGTTGTTGTTGTTGTTCTTCTTCTCTTCTTCTTCTTCTTCTTCTTGAAACTTCTGTACATCATCTATGACTTCTCTGACAGCATAGATAATGCAGTTTTTATTTTCTCATTTTTAGCGTCTTTTAACAATGTAGAAATATAATCAATTTACAAAATATTAAATTTTAATTATGAAAATTCATTACGAAATTTTCGAAAAATATAATATCTTGCTTAATAAAATATAATTGATTACTTTAAACGAGAACGAACAGTTAATATTACATCAATAAACGTGTATCAGCTACCGTCTATAGAAGGCATTGACAAGACAGAGAATCGGCAACACTGATCTGCCATCTTTCTCCACTGCCATTATAACGTGGACCTCACCATAGTATTCATCTACTGTGTAGGTCCCCGTTTAATAGCAGTGCAGAAAGATAGCAGAACAACGTTGTCTATTCTCTGTTCTGCCACTAAGTAAATCTACTGCGCATGTGCAGATGGTTAGCGAGCGAAAAAGTAGATTCTCCCCAGAAATAAGCTGTTTTACGAGGAGAATTGAGTATGTAATTTTTTTTTTTTTGCGCAGTTGTAGAAAAAATACTTCTCATGATTGGAATTGAATTAATTGTTCATTATTTCTCAGTATATTATTTCATTAGTTCATTATTTATTGTATATTTCTACATCTTAAAAAACAGAGCGGGGTTGGAGAAGCGATAGAGCTATCTGTTTAACGACTGATAGACAAGGATAGCAAATTCAATCAGGTATGAAATGTTTATTGCACTTCAACTTCGACATTTTTGCTTTTTATTTCATTTCATCTTTTCTTTCTTTTTTTCACTCCGCCTTTTTCTACCTCCCTCCTCCACCTCCTCCTCCTCATTACCCACCTCCTCTCTTATAACATCTATTACTCCCCATTCTTATGAAATTTCAAGCATGAAATTATTTCAACAAATACAAGGAAGATAAATAAACATACAATACGGAAAATCCAGAACGTATATTTCAGATTAAATTGAAAAATAAATCTCACAAAAAAAATATAGCAGAGCTACTGAAGTGGGATCTACTTGAAACTGTGTCAGCATTGGCGAAATGGGAGCATCGATATTATCTATAAAAGAGATACTGACAATTTAAAATGAATCTCCAAATGTATTCTAAAGCTAATGATGTCTTCATCATTATTTTTTAAACTCTTCCACTTTTCAAAGAATTCCTCTCAACTCACTGAGTAGTCCCTCTCACTCTCACTCTCTCTCTCTCTCTCTCTCTCTCTCTCTCTCTCTCTCTCTCTCTCTCTCTCTCTCTCTCTCTCTCTCTCTCTCACTCTCTCTCTCTATTGAAGACTTCGCCCTCCTAGGATTTAAATGATAGCAGCACTTCAATTGAACTCTCTTTTCCTCTATCTTCCTTTCTTCCTCCCTCTAACTCATTCACCATTCTCTAATCTGATTTTGATACAACTCCAATCTTATCTAATCTCTCTCTCTCTCTCAGCCCCTCTTTTATTATCTCACACTCTCTCTTTCCCTCCTGTCATCGTCACACTCTCTCCCTTTTCATCTAACTCCATCTCTTTCCAGCCTTCTTCAATTTGTTGTTCGATCATATATTTTCTACCTGAAATAATCATCTCACTCTGTCATTATCTAACTCTCTCTCTTCATTAGCCTTCTTCAATTTATTGCCTATTCATATTTTCTACCTGGAAGCGCAAAATTATTTCAAAAGGATTTCTGCCAATTTGGCAATTTATGACCATTTGTTGAGATAGCTTGACTCAGAATTCAATTCAGGATTTCGAGTGTACAGAGGAGAAGCATTAGAAATCAGAATTTTAAAGAACCTGGAAGAAAAATAGAGAAATAGAGAGAGTGAGAGAGATTAGATTAGATTAGATTTATTAATTTATATATGTTACAAAATTTACTGGCTTATACACCAATTTACATTAAATGACGGTAATGCTAATTATTCAACGAATTTCACAAAGTATAAATAATAAATCAATGAGAATAAAGATTGAATACAATTAGAACAACGATAATATAATAATGTTATGTAACTTCATAAATCGGCGGTGTTTCAAAGAATAATTGTCGATTCTCTAAGAGGGATATAAAATTATATCCTTCTCATCAACACACGACCGAGAGTTTAAGAGAGAGAGTGAGGAGATAGAGAGAAAGGGGGATAGTGATTAAGAGAGACAGAGGAACAGCGAGAGACTGAGAGAGAAAGGGCGACAGGGAGTGAGAAAGAGAGAATGTGTGTGTGTGTGTGTGTGGGGATAGAAATAGAGATTTATATATAATATGAAGAGAGAGATAGATTGATTAAGTGATTGATGAATCCCTTTACACTCTACATACATTACAAAATAGGAGGAGAAAGAGAAAGAGAGAGAGAGAGAGAGAGATAGATTGATTAAGTGATTGATGAATCCCTTTACACTCTACATACATTACAAAATAGGAGGAGAAAGAGAAAGAGAGAGAGAGAGAGAGATAGATTGATTAAGTGAT
Organism: Nilaparvata lugens; assembly: GCF_014356525.2. NCBI lineage: Eukaryota > Metazoa > Arthropoda > Insecta > Hemiptera > Delphacidae > Nilaparvata > Nilaparvata lugens. Next base: position 7,057 of record NW_024093038.1, on the reverse strand, counting down.
TGATGAATCCCTTTACACTCTACATACATTACAAAATAGGAGGAGAGAGAGAAAGAGAATACATGAGGATAAAGAGTACACAAAAATTAGAACTCCATATTTGTATTTCCAATGAAATTATGAAGTGGAATATTCATGCTTAGTTAGTTCCAATTATTTCCGCATGCTTAGAAAGGCGCTAGTGAGGAAAATATTCTGTTTCTCCGTGTTTTATAAGGCACTAATTAGGAATCATTAAAATGTGAGAAGATTGAGTTTTGATTCAAGATGCAACTTGAGAGAATTAATAATCTATGACAGAAATATTCTTTATTCACTGTCCAATATTGGGGACCGAGCTTCGCTCTGGAGAACAAAAGCATAAAAATTTATTATGAGAGAAGAAATTATAATAACATTCATACAGAAATGTTCCATCTAATAACAGTGAATTGAGATTAATTCCCAGAGGAATGCAAAAATTTCCCTCACAAAGGCCCAGTTGCACAAGAGCCGGTTAAATTTCAATCCTGATTAACTTTCATGTGAACCAAATCAGAGAAGACCATTTCAAAAAGATGGATCTACTGGAATTAATCAGGATTGGAAATAACCCGGCTTTTCTACAACCGGCACTAAGTACTGATTAAATGATTACCAAAGTTCAACAGCTGAGTAATAATTTTGACACAGTCCCACACACATGAACTCGCTCACTCACTTCCATCACCAATGGAAGATGAAATAATGTCCTTCAGCGAGTTTTCTCAGGGATGAGACCTAGTGCAATCGAATCTCTATTATAACCTACTATGATCTGAATTTCGTGAGAATCGTTAAGGCCGTTTTCGAAATCCGGTGAAATACAAAGATATAAATATCTAAACATATAAACAGATGCTGCTCGTTTAATAGTATAGGATTGACAATATTAGAATTTATCCATACTCTATCAGTAGAGTGTTATTAATTTATATATACAATCTCATAACGAGAAATATGATAAAATATTATTATTATTAAATAATTCTTTCTCCTTTTCTCTTGATGGACCGATTTATGTAGATACATCACAATATTATATAATCCCAATCCAATGTGCATTCCATCCAAATATCAACCAATTATTCTCCACACAATACTTGTCCAATACTGTAGGGTTATGAGGTGTTAGTGGGCCGATAAGTGTAGATACAACACAATATTATTATTATCCAATCCAATGCGCATTCCATCCAAATATCAACCAATCATTCTCCACACAATACTTTGTCAATACTGTAGGGTTATGAGTTGTTAGTGGGCCGATTAGTGTAGATACAACACAATATTATATTATCCCAATTCAATGCACATTCCATCCAAATCAACCCAATCATTCTCCACACATACTTTGTCCAATACTGTAGGTTATGAGTGTTAGTGGGCGATTAGTGTAGATACAAACAATATTATATTATCCCAATTCAATGTGCATTCCATCTAGGGATGTCAATCCCGGGACTGATTTCCAATCCCGGTATTTCGGGATTATTCAACATCAATCCGGGATCCGGGACTGATCCCGGGATTGGCAAAAATCAGTTTAATGCATTTTTAACCAATTGTTCCTCCTCAATTACATGTTCAGTAACGGTGTGTGGAGATGAAAAAGGGCCATTAAAGAGGGAGAGGCTATTATTAAAATAAAAAATATACTTGGGAATAATATTAAATTGAACATTCTATTTTATAAATGTTTTCAAGATTATAGGAGTAACTGTTTTATTCCATGTACTACCTTAAATTGCTGTATCCTAGATGACAGTGAGAACTGAGGAAAGCAAGATAACTCATCAGAGTCTTTTATGTAGACAAAAGCATTTCTATCCTACATCAGGACGGGACAGAGCTCACACTTTAATTACGCAAATACTGTAAAGTGAATTAATATTACTTGAATTAATGATATTAATAATAAAAAAGAACTTTTTGTAAGACCGTAACGCCATACCGACCAACAACGCGAGAACTGAACCACTACACTACTAAATGAAATTTCGTAGAGCAACTATAATATTTACTGCAACCAGATATTCACTTATGATAGAGAAAGAGAAGAGAAGAGGAATAAGTATTAGACAGAGAGTGAATCGTTAAGTTTAGTGCTTTTTCATTCTGATTTCTGAAGTCTTTTCAAAGTTCGAAATGCATTTCAAGGAATGCCATCAGCACTATTGCAAATATTGCGCCGTCTAGACGGTAATTGCGGTGCTGTGTAAACAGAAACAAATGTAGAGGCATAAAAACCAATCAAAACCATTCTGTCAATTATGCGAACTAATAATGCGAATCTATTAAGCCAGTAAAGAGTAGGCTACAGTATACATCATTATTATGTATACTATAGACTTATTATTATGTTAACTGTAGACTGTGCCTGTAAATAAATTAGTCAAACACTTAGAACGATAAATTAGTTAAAGAACTCATATCATCACCATAAAAAAGTCCATATTGAATTGGTTTTGGAAAAATATGATTCACAATTTCAGGTTTCCAATCCCGAAAATCCCGGGATCGACGCTGAAAAATCCCGGGATTGTTAGGTATCAAAAATGGACCGGGATCCCGGGATTCGGGATCCCGGGATCCCGGGATTGACATCCCTAATTCCATCCAAATATCAACCAATCATTCTCCACACAATACTTTGTCCAATACTGTAGGGTTATGAGTTGTTAGTGGGCCGATTAGTGTAGATACAACACAATATTATATTATCCCAATTCAATGCACATTCCATCCAAATATCAACCAATCATTCTCCACACAATACTTTGTCCAATACTGTTGGGTTATGAGTTGTTAGTGGGCCGATTAGTGTAGATACAACACAATATTATATTATCCCAATTCAATGCGCATTCCATCCAAATATCAACCAATCATTCTCCACACAATACTTTGTCCAATACTGTAGGGTTATGAGTTGTTAGTGGGCCGATTAGTGTAGATACAACACAATATTATATTATCCCAATTCAATGCGCATTCCATCCAAATATCAACCAATCATTCTCCACACAATACTTTGTCCAATACTGTAGGTTATGAGTTGTTAGTGGGCCGATTAGTGTAGATACAACACAATATTATATTATTATATTATCCCAATTCAATGCGTATTCCATCCAAATATCAACCAATCATTCTCCACACAATACTTTGTCCAATACTGTAGGGTTATGAGTTGTTAGTGGGCGATTAGTGTAGATACAACACAATATTATATTATCCCAATTCAATGCGCATTCCATCCAAATATCAACCAATCATTCTCCACACAATACTTTGTCCAATACTGTAGGTTATGAGTTGTTAGTGGGCCGATTAGTTTAGATACAACACAATATATATTATCCCAATTCAATGCGCATTCCATCCAAATATCAACCAATCATTCTCCACACAATACTTTGTCCAATACTGTAGGTTATGAGTTGTTAGTGGGCCGATTAGTGTAGATACACACAATATTATATTATCCCAATTCAATGCGCATTCCATCCAAATATCAACCAATCATTCTCCACACAATACTTTGTCCAATACTGTAGGGTTATGAGTTGTTAGTGGGCCGATTAGTGTAGATACAACACAATATTATATTATCCCAATTCAATGCGCATTCCATCCAAATATCAACCAATCATTCTCCACACAATAATTTGGCTAATTCATTCAAGAGTCAGCTATATTGTCATTCATATTACAGGTGAGTGTATGAGTCAGTAAAATATTATAATATTGTAATGGTTTTAAAAGAAATAATTTTCATGTAGTCTATTCTGCATCTTAAATTTTCTAGAAATTTCTGTTTTATGTCACCGTTCTGATTCATCTTTGAATTACCCGTGGTTTTCTCTCCACTCTCTCATTTCCTTCTTCTCCTCCTTTCCCTTCACCCCTTCTTCCTCTACCACCTCCTCCTCCTCTTCATCCTCTTCATTATCCACTCCTCCTCCCACTACACATCTCACTTCTCATAAACATCTTTCTCCTTCTCCTCCTCCTCCTACTCTTCATCATCCTTCTCATCCTCCTCCACCACAATCACTTCCTCCACATCTATCTCATCCTCATCCTCATTCTGCTCCATCATCTCCTCCTTCTCCTCCCACTCTTCCTCCTCCCCCCTTCTCAACAATCACTTCCTCCTTCTCCATCTCATCCCTGATCTACTTTCAGCCTACTTCATTTTATTAATCAATTATTTGATCTTATCTACCTATATAATTTTTTTACTTTATCAATTTTCTGTTTTTTTTTCTCTTTAATATTCATATTGATTAGAACTTTCACGATATTTCCACTAATAAATAAATCCTTCGTTTAAATAACGAAATTAACGTTTTGGTAGAGAGTTAGTGGGGAGGATATTTTTAATATTCTTTCCGAAGAATGGACATTGATATGTCCAAAGCTCCGCCAATTCATGTAGATGCATAACAATATGATTATTATCTATAGTTATTATATTACAAACTGCTTTTTCATATCATATACAGTTCAATAATTATTTTCTTAGTCCGTATTATGTAAATTCATCTATAATTTTGCTGTATTGTAAGCTATTGTATATAAGTGTATAAGCCAGTATATATTGTAATCTACATAAATATAGTACTCAATCAATCAATCAATCAATCCTCATCCTCATTCTGCTCCATCATCTCCACCCACTCCTCCTCCACAATCACTACCTCCTCCTTCATCTCATCCTCATCCTCATTCTGCTCCATCATCTCCTCCTTCTCCTACCACTCCTCCTACCACTCCACCTCCTACTCCTCGCTCCAATTAAGCCTTTCAAAATCATTTCTCACTCATGACCAAAACGTCCAAACTTTTTTAACTCCCCGATCATAAATAACCGAAAAATAATTAACAACAAAAAGTTTGTCAACGTTTTGTTAGGGTGGTTTCAGCGGTGTTTTGGTTTGAAGGGGTGAAGGGTGTGTATGGACAGGAGGGCATATAGGGGAATTCTGAGGAAGGAGGGTTAAGGGATGGATTTTTAGGGATTTTGGGGCCTCAGAGAGGTGTGTAGAAAAAAAGAAATCAGAGAGTTTTTGATCAAGTGACTGACAGTGATTAACATTGGATTTCCTATCCTTGTCTATCATTCCACAAAGCAGATAACGAATGTATCAAATCATAGTGTATCAAGATGGAATGATACTGTATCATGTTGTGGTTGTTCTTGTTCTATAGTGAGGTCCACGTTATAATGGTAGTATTTGATTAACATCGGTGTTGCTATCCTTGTCTATCCTTCCACAAAGCAGATAACGAATGTATCAAATCATAGTGTTGTGTATCAAGATGAGATGATACTGTATCATATTGTGTTGATACTGTATCTTGTTGTGGTTGTTCTTGTTCTATAGTGAGGTCCACGTTATAATGGCAGTATTTGATTAACATTGGTGTTGCTATCCATGTCTATCATTCCACAAAGCAGATAGCGAATGTATCAAATCATAGTGTTGTGTATCAAGTTGAGATGATACTGTATCATATTGTGGTGATACTGCGATCTCACTTTCCCAGCTACGCAACGTTGCCTAATTGTGATTTTTCAACAATGTACAAATATAACAAATGAACAAATTATTCAAACTCAATAAATATGGAATTCAAAATTTGATGATTGAAAGTGGTGGAGAGGAAGGAAGAATATATGGTGTGGTGGAGAAGGGGGTTGATTGATTGATTGAGTACTTTATTTATAGATATTTACAGTAGATTACAATATACTGGCTTATACACTTATATACAATAGCTTACAATACAGCGAAATTATAGATGAATTTACATAATATAGACTAAGAAATAATTATTGAATTGTATATGATATGAAAAAGTAATTTGTAATATAATAACTATAGATATTATATTGTTATGCATGTACATAAATTGGCGGAGCTTTGGACATATCAATGTCCATTCTTCGGAAACAATATTAAAAATATCCTCCCCACTAACTCTCTACCAAAGGTGGAGGAGTAGGAGTGGAGGGGGTGGAGGAGTATTAGAGGGAGAAGGAGAAGGAAAAGAAGAAAGAGCAGAAATAGAAGGAAGAGATGAAGGATATGGCGAAGGATAAAAGAGGTATAGGGAGTTGGAAATTATTAAGTTATAGGAGTCAGTGTTTCTTTGTAAAAAATATAATTAAATAAAATAAATAAAAAATAAATAAGAGAAGGAGGAGTTTAAAAGAATGAAGAGAAAGAGGAGCGTCGTGGGAGGAGGAGGAGGAGAAGGAGGAGGTTGTGGCGGGAGAGGAGGAGGAGGAGAAGAACATTGATGATGACGAGGAGGAGGAGGAGGAAGAGTAGGATGTAGTAGAGGAGGGAAAGGAATAGGAGGATAAAGAGGAGATGAATGAAGTGGTAGAGGCTAACGTGATGAGGAGGAGGTGGAGAAGGAGGAGGAGGTGGTGAAGAAGGAGGAGGTGGAGATGGAGGAGGAGGAGTAGGTGACATGTACAATTTTTCAAACTTGTTTTCTCTTGGCCGATAAATTCGAAAACAATTAATCTGCAAAACGTGGTGGATATCGAACTCAGGACTTTTCAGTTGGCGAGTTTTTTGTTTAGTTTTTTAGGCCAACATGTGTTACCTAACTGATCCTTCTCTGTCATAGTAGCCAACTAACAGATGTGACCGAATTATTAATTGTGGTGAGGAGGAGGAGGAGGAGGAAGAGGAGGAGAAGGAGGAGGAGGAGTAGGAGGAGGAGGAGGAGGTAGAAGAGTGTGAGGGATATCAATATTGAGTGAATAGAACAGAATAGGAATGAAAATTGAAGGTGATGTAACAAAAATAATAAAGATATAGAACTGTATATAGTGAGGTCCTAGTTAAAATGGCAGTATTTGATTAACATTGGTGTTGCTATCCTTGTCTATCATTCCACAAAGCAGATAGCGAATGTATCAAATCATAGTGTTGTGTATCAAGTTGAGATAATACTGTATCATATTGTGTTGATACTGTATCATGTTGTGGTTGTTCTTGTTCTATAGTCAGGT